>NC_141548.1:10575000-10805000 GCF_021556685.1 Rattus norvegicus | reverse complement strand
GCAGTGGGGATATAGAGAGCTGAGTTGAGCACCTCCTGTAGCCAGGCAGGATTTCCAGTGGAGGGAGAGGGACGCTAATCCACCCACAAAATCTTGGACACAGAATGTGTTCTGCCCACAAGATATGCAGGGATAAAGATAAGAGCAAAGATGGAGGGACTGGCCAACCAATGTCTGGCCCAACTTGAGACCCATCCCATGGGAGAGTCAACTCCCGACACTATTAATGATAGTCTTCTATGTTTGCCCACAGGAACCTAGCATAACTATCATCTGGGAGGCTTCATTCAGAAACTTACAGAAACAGATGCAGGGACCGACATTCAAACATTAGGCAGAATTCAGGGAGTCTGGTGGAAGAGAGGGGAGAAAGACTGAGGAAACTTGAGGCATCAACGATACCACAAGAAGACCTACAGAGTCAACCTGGGTTCATGGAGGCTCACGGAGACTGAACCACCAACCAAAGAGCATGCTTGGACTGGACCTAGGCCCCTTACACATATGTAGTAGATGTGCATCTTGGTCGTCATGTAGATCCCCTAATAGGAATAGATGTCTCTGACTCAGATTCTGTTGTCTGTCTCTGGACCCCTTTCCCATTGCTAGGCTGCCTTGTCTAGTCTCAGTGTGAGAGGATTTGTTTAGTTCTGAAGCAACTTGATGTGCCAGGGAGGGTTGGTACTTGAGTGTGTGTGTGGGGTTCCTCTCCTCTATGTTGAAAGGGAGGGAAGTCGGGGAAGGAGAGTGAAAGGGTGGGACTGGGAAGAGGGGAGCTTCAGTCATGATATAGAATTTTATTTTTACAAGAATGGAAGTCTTGGGCCAGCAGGTGGCTCAGCGGGTAAAGGGTTCAGCTGGCCACCAAGGTTGACCACTTGACTTTGGTCCCCAGAACCCATGTGGTGGAGAGCACCACAAGTTTTCTTCCGAGCTTCTTGCAACCCATGTAAACATTATTTAAAAAAAAAAACAAAACATAAAAGAATGCTTTTGTTGAAGGAGGAAAACCACTCTAAAGGTTTTATTTTTCTCAGGAAGATAGGCAAACTCTGAATCATCATCATCATGATTAAAACTAAGTCTTGGAATACTGTTCCTTGTAGGCCCACCACATCCCTTTTTTGCTTTATAAATTGAGTTGAAACTGTCCCTGCTGACCCGGAAGTGCCCCCCCCCCCCCGTAAATGCTCAACACGTGCAAAGGGATGAACTCAGCACAAATTAAAGTTTGAGATGGAACTTAAATCGTTAAGACATTTGCAGTAAAAACAAAACAGCCAAGGGAGTAACAATGCACTGACATCACTCAAGTAACCAGGCCATTCTTTTAATTCACAGCTGCATAAACTGCCATTGGCCTTCACCATTAGAGCATCAGGGTTCGATCTGCTTCACATTCGGCTTCAGCTTGTTGGGGACGGTGTTCGAGGGGGAGGAAAATCAGTCTAGTTTTCAGTGTGAGAAAATAACACACATACATATGTAGCTGTTTCTACATACAGATGACGAAAGGTTCCCCACACAGTATTATTAGTACTTACTAGTATTAGGTGTGTGTGTTAAGATGTTTGCAACTTTTTCTTGTCTAACAGGATGTCGTTATGTAGCCCAGCCTGGCCTGGAACTTGGGACCCTCCTGCTTCAGCCTCCTGATTTGCTAGGATTACAGGGCTGTACCACTGGATCAGAAGCATTTCAGGGTGTTTGACAGCTCCTACTCATTGGACTTTAGGAGCAAAACATCCATCCAGAGTGACAGACAAAAATATCTGCAAATATTGCCAAATGTCCGAGTGGCATATGCCAACTACTGGATTGTACACACACACACCAGGAATTTTTGAAGGAAGCAGGGTTTCCTACTAACCCTCTATTTGCAGTGTACTTCTATGCAGAAATTGCTCATGTCAGAGCTTACTGCTAGAAAGTCTTCTAACTGGCCAGCCTTCCCAACACTGGACTTCTTCTAAAAATAAGCAAAAAATTTAGTATGTATAATACCTTACCATTTGAATACGAACAATACATTTTATTATCTCCTGAGTCAGTGTGATGACGGTATATGCATGTAATCCCACCACTCACAGGAGATCCTCAACTGCTGCTAATTTGAGACCAGCAAAGGTTTGAGGGACCTACAGGAAGGCGGTGTCAACAGCAAAGTGATTCTTAAAGGTGGTAGTTTGCCCAGCACACACAGGATTCCATCCCTAGGATCATGTATGCTTGGTAAGGTAGCACTTTACTAAGCAAAAACACTTCAGTTTTTATACTCAGAAGGTGGAATGAATGTCAATTTAAGGTCTGTTGCTATCTCAAAAATCTAAAACAAGAATCCAAGAAATTGATTACCCCAACTGCCTTCAGGACAATAATCTGGGAGGCACATTCCTTTCTGCGAGTTGTTAAGAGCACTGACTGCTCTTCCAGAGGTCCTGAGTTCAAATCCCAGCAACCATATGGTGGCTTATAACCATCTGTAATGGGATCAGATGACCTCTTTTGGTATGTCTTAAGAGAGCGACAGTGTACTCACATAAAATAAATCTTAAACCAAAGATCCTTCTTCCTGTCAGTGTTGATGGATGCCTGCTATGATCCCTGAACCTACAAGGTGAAGGAAGAAGTTAAAATGACAGGCTCAGCTATATGAAACTGAAATAAACCCAGAAATTATTAGCAGTGGTCACAGAACATTTAATAGATTCCAGCTATCCGGGAAAACATCTACAAGGGTTGAGGAACGGGGGCCAGCAGGCACAGATCATTTGCTATTAACTTTCCAGAACAAAAAGGCCAGGATCAATTTAACAAGACCCCTCTAAGCTGCTGTGTAGACTGATCTGAAAGGTGGCAAGGACAAAAAGACAAGCTTGTGTAACCACTGACCGGCTTTAGCAGAAAATCTTTCCAGTGCCAGTCCCAAGCAGTTTAATTCTTAGGATTCTATTATATATTCTCTCAAATTATGTTTGCCATTTCTACCATCAGCTATCTTTTACAAGTTCTTCATTTAACATAAAAGATAACATAGGTCCACTTGTTTAACAGACATTTATTATTCTAGTTGAACAACCTCTACACACAGTGACTTGTTTTGCTGAGAATTTTAGGTCTCAAGTATTTTCTGGAAATCAAATCTTCCTTTAAAAATCTCCAAGGAAAAATCAGTTTAATAAAAGCATCACTTAGACTTGGATACCAAGCTAGCTGCTGTCCAAAAGAGCAAACCCAGATGTAATAGGGACGATTTCTGCTTTTTCCACTCAAATCACTTTGGGAAACTACAAGGCATGGCACAAACAGAAATAAAACATAGTGGCATGTGTGGCCTTTATGAGTGTAGAATGTCCAGGCAATGCCAGGAGACAGCAACCTGAGCATCTACCCACGGGCAGACTGTAAACAATGAAATCAAACTACCAATGGACGTTCCTTACCCAAGACGAATTGATTGGAAGCCCCCAATTTTTGGTTTTGCTCTATTATGGACGGGAATAGAGACATTTTCTCTATACTGTAGGCAGTCCTGGAATTGGAGATCCACCTGCCTCTTCACACACCAGCTGCTACTAAAGCTTAATGTTTGTAAGCCTGACACCACTTACTGTGTTTGCTTGGTTGACAGGAACTTGCAACCACATGGTTACTAGCTTATAAATCCTAATGGAAATAATCTGCCCTTCCCTATCCACTGTTCAATCTTCACTAGCTTCAAAATCCACACATGTCAAACCTATGCTCTAGATCCAACAGAAGTGAAACCTCTTCCAACAAATTTACCCAGTGTTCTGAAAATGGAACACGGATTCAATTCTCAAAATGTGAGCTATAGTTGATCTCTCTTCTATGAATAGTCACAAAACAGGTTTGAAGCCCTCTCTTCCTACATATTTCTAAGCAAAATCCAACTCCCTGTCTGTACTCATCCAGCTTCCAAGCAGCCAGCCACTTCAGTGAACAGAGACCCCACTGTAAAGCTGTAGGTTCTCTCTCATGCATCTAGGCTAGTTTCAGGACTTTAAGTCTTACACACAGGATACCACTTGGCACAAACACTACACACTTAATCCCCTAAGCAAAAATTGCAAACAGAGTACATCAGAAACAAGACGCGCCGCCACTCGCCGTTTCCTACTACTGCACTTTAGCTCCCATCCCCCACAGAGCACTCACGACCCGCAGGCTAGTTCTAACAGACAAATAACACCTGTGAGCAGAGAGGACTGTCCTAAGTTGTTTATTGGATATGAATTTTACAAATATTACGTCAATTAGCGGTAACGGTGGAGCTGAAGAGTGTTGCGCCTTCTCCAGGCTGCACGGCGAGACCCACCAATGGTGTGGTGGAACTTGTGGCCCTTTCCAAGGCCACGGCTCTTGCGGCCAGCAGATGTCAGCCCACGCATCTCCCTGTGCTTGTGGACTGGTTTGGTAATCCATTGGGTGTCGGGATTTCTTCTGATAGCTTTATGGAATGGATCAATGAGGATAACCTCAAAAAATTTATATGTGGAATCTTCACCAACCCAGTAGGAATTCAGGACTCTCAAAGCTCCACAATGGCGCCCAGCTCTCTCCTAAAATGGGGGGAAGGTAAGATACCAGTCAGTTTCTGATGCTACGTGTAGCAGTAAATTAGACCAAAAAAAAAATCAACAACAACAACAACAACAACAAAATCCTTCCCACTCTGGGCTGTCAGCTGAGACTAAAGCAGGCCAGGTCCCCACAGACCTTAAGAATTAAAGACTAGTGGGCACGTAGACAGAAGTACACCATTCCTTCTTATTCTCCCTAACCCCAGGCACGAAACTGAGTGCTGTCCCAATCCCCTTCAGTAATGGGGATCAAGCCCACAACCCTATACATAATTTAATGAACGAAAAAATGTAAAAAGTTCTAGCTCGCGGAGTCTCCTATAACAGAACAGAGCTTAGCAACCTAAGAGTAACCACCACAGAACATTAGCAATGTAAATAAGTAGATAAAACAGGAGAATGGCTCAGAATTCTGCTCCCCCAAAACAAGACCCGTCCAGTACATATTTAAGCACTAGAACGGTAGTAAAGAGTTGATAGTGATTACTCTTTGCCAAGATTTAACTACAAAACCCCTCCAGCCCCACCTCATACCCAGTGTCCCCCCATTTCTTCTTGCCCACCATCCCTAATGGGTTGTCAAAGACAACTGCTGCTTCGAAGCGCTTACCTCAGCAACAGACTGAAGGCTTCGGGCAAACTTCAGCTGGTTAACACCGTGGTGGACAGGCTTGCCGTAGGTTGCACCCTTAGGAACTGGGCGCTTGCGACCACCGCGGCGGACACGGATCCTGTAAATGACATAACCTACACAAACAAAAAAAGCCCAGCCACCAATGTTAGACTCAATCAAGACTTCCCAATGCTTCCCCTTAGTTACAAAGGTAGGTAGACTGTGCACACTAAAGTGTGTCTAACCCTTATCACATTTGGCATGGCTAAATTAACCAGGTCTTTTTGGGTGTGTGTGGGGGAGGTTCCAAACTGATGCTCACAGGCTTTTCCGGGATAGTGTCGTATCGATCACCCACAATGTGATCTCACCCACCTTGCTTAGCCTTGTATCCCAGCCTTCGCGCCTTATCAGGCCGGGTGGGGCGGGGAGCCCTGTGCAGCGCAGAGAGCTGGCGGTACTGCCAGCAGCGGACCCTTAGAAGGAAGCGCATCACGTCGGACTGCTTCTTCCTCCACAGCTCCTGGATGTATTTGTATGCACCCATCTTGGCTCACCTTTGAAAGGAAGAAGCAAATCGAAAGAGTGATCGTCGTGACAGTGACTAGGGCCGGTCCATGCGTCCTGACGCCCCACCGTCCACCGGGAATGAGGAGGCTTCTGTACTAGCAGCAGGGCGCAGGGCCGGCTAGGCGGGACTGACTGCCCCAGGCTCCGGGAAGCCGCCAGGATTGTAACCGCCACCGCGAGTAAGACCGGGAGAGCTTCGTCCCACCCGGGCGGCCTGAGCAGCGGCAGCTTCCACCCCACGCCTCCTTCAGTCCCGGGCCCAGCTCGGATCTTGCCGCCATGGCGTCTCTCAAGCCTCCCGGATGGCTGCGTATCCGCGCCCCCTCCACCCCGTATCCTGACTAGACGCTCGTGCGAGGCAGAAGCTCCAAGGCCGCAGGGTCGCCGAGGCCGGATGGCTGAAGAACAGCGCGATTCGCGACGGATAGAAATGCAAACACCACACAGCCTGCCTACCTGATGGCTGCCACTAGAGGAAAGGAAGAAGCCTTTCTCCCACAATCCCTTTTGTGGCTCCTCCCCCACCCCGGCGACCCTTCTTCCGGTGGGGCGGGGTAGCCGCACCGTGCCTCTTGGGACATGTAGTCCGGACATCCAACCTGATGGGCGGAGTCAGGCAGAAACAGCCCGCCGCTTCCGGATGCTCTCCGCTAGCTCTCAGCAGCGCTCCTGAGCCGCTGAGGCTGCGGAAAGTGAGAGGCGGTGAGCTCGCGTGTGCCATCGGCGCGGGGCCGGAGGAAGCAGATCGGGGACGGGCTCCAGAGGGGCGTCTTCGGACCGCGCTGACCCGCGTGCCACTATCTCACTACCCTGCTGTGTCAGGTTGGTGTCTCCGCCGGCGCCTCGCTCTGTGGTTCGGGAGCACCTTGACCTCAGGACCGCTGTGGCGTGGGTGTATGCGAAGTGGCTGCACGCGTGAACCTCATGCGTGCACCTCACTCGTGTCCTTGAGACCCGCTGGGGACTCGTGCGAGCCAGGCTAGTGGGTGGACTGTGGCGCCCGTCCCCCTCCTGCTTTTCCTGCGGTGGATGGGAACCCCGAGGTGCTAATGTCAGAGTCCGGGGGCGTTATTTTATAGACGTTTTTAAGAATAGCAACTTGTTCATTTGCCAAGACCTGTTCCAGGGGTAAATGCTCAGATTTCTGGCATTCTGCATTGCGTTCTTTGTTGGGAAATAATGGTGTTTTGGAGTTTTTTCAGCTCCAGGGTTTTCTTTTTTCAGTCATGCGGTTTTAATAAAGTATGCTTTTTTTGTGGCCAAGGTTTGGGGATCATATTTACTTACCATTTACATCAATCTGTGGCACTGCTCATCTTTTAGAATAAATGGCAGCTTCAGCATTTTAAGAGTTCTCACCTGTCCTACTTAAAAATTCATATATGTCGCTTAATATGTGCGGAGCTCAGTCTCAGCTGTTGGTGATGCAGCACAAACAACGCACAAGGCTTATGTATTGCGTTTGATGCCAAGTGTAAAGGACACACACACACACTGAGGGAGTGGAGGGGTATTGACAGTTGTCCCAGCGTCCTGTCCTGTCGGAGGGAGGATGTAGCCAGTGGGGCGTGGGGACGGGGGGGGGGGGGGGGCGGGGCGGGGGGCGGGAGGGAGACCTGGACCAGATGGGGGCGGGACTTGCAAGTTAGGATGGAGTGTAGGATATGATTTCTCTTTTAGGACAGTTTAGAAAAAAATTGTAAGATTTATTTTTAGTTTGTGTGTTTATGTGTTTACTTGGATGTATGGATATACACCGCCTGTATACCTGGGGCCCACTGAGGTAGGTGGACATGGTTGAAAACTTCCATGTATGAGCTGGGAACTGAACGGGGTGGGGGTGGGGCGGTGTTGGGCAAGAGCAGCAAGTATTCTAACTGCTGAGCCCAGGATACGTTTTCTTCAGAAGGTAACGCAGAAGAATAAACTACAGGTCTGAGTGTAGTTCAGTGGCAGAACATGTGTGTCTTAGGGTTTCAATGATGTGAAGAGACATCATGACCAGAGCAACTTTTTTTTTTTTTCCGGAGCTGGGGACCGAACCCAGGGCCTTGCGCTTCCTAGGCAAGCGCTCTACCACTGAGCTAAATCCCCAACCCCCCAGGGCAACTTTTTATAAAGGAAAACATTTCATTTGGGGTTGGCTTACAATTTTATCATCAGAGCAGGAAGCATGGCAGTGTCAGGCAGACGTGGTGCTGGAGAAGGAGCTGAGAGCTCTACATCTTGATCTGTGAGCAGCAGAGAGAGATGTGTGGCATAGGAGATCTCAGAGCCCACCCCCACCCCACTGTGACACATTTCCGGAATCCAACAAGGCCATACCTCCTAATAGTACCACTCTCTTTGGGTAAAGGATTGAAACACATGAGTCAGTGGGGGCCAACCACGACGTACTTAGCATTTAGGAATCAGAAACCAAGTTGGGATAGGATAGCTGAGACTAAGGGTTAAGTGACAAGACAGAAGAATACAAGGACTGAAGGGACTCTGGTCAGCTTGAATGTGGCAATGGAAGAATGGCTTACTTGTCTCCCTCATTCCCTCTGCCTTTCTAAGAACCATTAGATCACCCTCCTAAAGCTAGCCACCAAGGTCTATTCTCTTCTGTGGCCACTTCCTCCTCCTGAGGCTGACTACCAAGGCCTAGCTATCAAAGTATGGAAGTCAAAAGCCCACTTTGGCTCACCTGATTAAGATCAAACACCTCATTTTAATGCTGGCTTACCCTTGTACCTTGAGAACCACCGTTTGCCAAAGAGGTCTGCTGTCTCCTCTCTATCCAGAGGCAGTCCTTTGCCCCTCAGGACAAATACCCAGCCTCCCTCTCCTTTGTTCCCTCCTCTCTCATCCAGCCTCTGTCTCATTCCCTACCCTCTGTCCCCCTGGGGCAAATGAAGCTCCTTTGTGTGAAAGCATTGTTTTAGGGGTCCTGAGCAATACTTTTTATTTCAAGGACCAACAGACAAAAAAAGAGGAAAAAAAACCAAACAAAACAAAACAAAACCAAACCCAGCAAGCAGTGTTCTGGAATGAAATCCAAGGAGCTAGGAAACCACTGAATGATTCTGAGAATGAAAGTTAGATTTTAAAAACTTAGATGGTTTGAGGCTAAAAGGAAAGAGAAAAGTGGAATAGAGATCAATGAGCTTATGTTAGTTTCCCCAACAGCAATTACATATTTTTAAATGGGCATTGATGTTTTGCCTTCATGCATGTCTGACTGAGAGTGCCCAATCCCCTGGAACCCAAGCTACAGGTATTGTGTGTCCTCCGAAAGAGCAGCTGGTGCTCTAACTGCTGAGCCATCTTTCCAGCCCTAGCAACGACGTTAAAATTTATTTTTCAGAGATAAAGTTTTCTTTCTCTTTCATTTTTGCTACGTAGCTTTAACTGTCCGGGAAACATCATGTGTAGACCAGGCTAGCCTCAAACCTGCAGAGACTTTCTGAGTTTTTTCAAGTGACGTTATGTTCACCCCACCTGGCCTCCATTACAGGCTCAAATAAAACACTTATCATTTTATAGTTTGTAGATCAGAAGCATCACTAGGTTAAAAATCATGGGGGCTGGGGATTTAGCTCAGTGGTAGAGTGCTTACCTAGGAAGCGCAAGGCCCTGGGTTCGGTCCCCAGCTCCGAAAAGAAGAACCAAAAAAAAAAAAAAAAAAAAAATCATGGTGGTAGGAAGAAGGCTCCCCCATGTTTTAGTCTCAGTCCCTCTCCTCTAAAACTTGTCTCATACATGTCCGTGTGCCTCATACATGTCCGTGTGCTCAGATCCCCGCCCCGTGTTGAACTCTGTGTCTCCAGGTGAACTCAGCCACACATCCTGTGATGACATTACCAGTTATCAGCTTGTCTATATCAACTACAGCCCAGAAATGGAGGACACAGCTATGATCCAGATTTTAAGACTGGAAGACACAGGCTTTTGATCTGGATCTTGGGGCATAGTGGCCATGAAAAGCTTAGGCTAAAGCAAGGTGTATACACCTTTAATTCCAAGAGACTGAGGCAAGCAGATCTCTGAGTTCAAGTCCAGCCTGGGATAGAGCAAGTTCCAAACAAAGAACAGTTTAGGTTCAGGCGTGGTGGTGGCCCTTTAACCTGGGCCATACATACCTTCTGTTGGAGACCTACATAGGGACATTGGAAGAAGGAAGACTCACTCCTCTTCACCTGCCTGCACTTGCTTACCAGCTCATCTGTTGGAGTCCAGCTCATGCAGAAGACCAGGTGAAACACCCCCCCTCGTGGAACTAAGTAACTACCGGATTCTTGCCCACTGTTGGGTTAGTTGGACTGCAGACTGTAAGTCATTCCTGTAATTTCCTTTAACACATAGAGACCGTCCGTAAGTTCTGACTCTAGAGAACACTGACTAATATACATGCAAAACTCCTTTGAAAGTGAGTTCTCAAAGACGTCTCCAGGGTTACGATGAGAGTATCTTTGAAAGACCATTTCTATGAGTGTAGAGGTGGGGAACTGGAGAGGTGGACCATTGGTTTAGAGCACTGGCTACTCTTCCAGAGGACCCTGCTTCTAGTACCCATATAGCAGTTCACAACTCTCTGTAACTCCAGTTCCAGGGGCACCAGTGTAGGTGCTGGGAATCGAACTCAGGTCCTCTGCAAGAGCAGCCAGTGCTCTTAACCATGGTGCTGTTTCTATGTTTTTGTGTCTCAAGTGCTGGAATTAAAGGTTGTGCTATCAGGCCTGTTTCCATTTTCATATGTGTGTGTGTGTGTGTGTGTGTGTGTGTGTGTGTGTGTGTGTGTGCGCGCGTGCACGCCCTTGTATATATTAGCATTTGCCTGTATATCTGTGTAAGGGTGTTGGTAACCCTGGAACAGACAGTTGTCACCCACCATGTGGGTGCTAGGAATTGAACCTGGGTCCTCTATCAGTGTTCTTAACCCCTGAACCATCTCTCCAGACCCACCATTTGACACTCTTCCATACAGGCTTTTTTTTTTTGTATCAGCCCTAGGTGTCCTTTGTAGACCAGGCTGGCCTCAAATTTACAGAGATCTTTCTGCCTCTGCTCCCCTGAGTGCTGGATTAAAGGCATTTTAATGTTTTTGTTGTCTTTAATGAACCATTTTTCTTTTTACCTTAGCTGTTGATATCTTGTCTTCTGGAAAAACAAAAGCCTTGAGGAAAATTTTTGTTACCTTATTCATGGTAATCCTCCTGTCTCAGCACTTTGCTATTCTAGAGTGCTGGGATGTAGGTGGGAGCAAGCCATGCTTAGAGATGAACAAGTCTCTAACCCACTGTGCACAGAGCTGAGGCAGATCCTTCTCTGCATCTCAAGTACTGTGGTTACACACACGTCGAGGCATTTGGGTGTTTTACAGTCCATCCAGATATCTCTGTGGCAATATATAAGAAAGCTGACAGTGACCTCTCTAAGGGAGCAAATAGCTTGGGGGAGCTGACTGTGGTCTGACAACCTTATTCTGTATCTGGAGTTCCCTCTGTATTACTGGTTCAACTTAAACTTTGGGAAAGGACTTACTTTAAAGCCACGCCTTCTCCCCACAGTGCTGTCCCAGGAGAAGATGGGAAAAGGTTGCAAGGTTGTCGTTTGTGGGCTGTTGTCCGTTGGGAAAACTGCAATTTTGGAGCAACTCCTTTATGGGAATCACACTATTGGTAAGATTATCTTTCCTAGTTTCTAGAGTCTGACACTGGTGGGAGATGCTTGTTGCTGGTGCTAATCGGTGTAAAGAGTAAGGAGAAGGAAGTTGGGTTCTGTTGACATTCAGCAGTGCTCATTCAGCAGTCCTCGCTACATGTCCTATAGTAGGTCAGAAATAAAGGGTAAGTAAACGTGTCATACAAAAATGGGGTCCTGTGCACCTGTGTCAAACCAGGGTCTAGGAATCGTAGGATCTCTGCGTAGGCTTAAAAATGAGGAAATGGCTGTTTGCTACAGTATGACCTAGTTTGTACATTGGGATCATCTCATTCCCTTATTCCTTCAATGAGTAAGCTATCCCATCTTCTCAGTATCACACTGCATGTGATGGTGCTTTGCTGAGGCCAGAGGAAGACGATGGCCTTTCTGCCTTTAATGAGGTCATGATTTTCATAAAGAAGATAGACAGGTTAAGATGAACTGGAGTTACAGAGATTAGTAAATACAGATCTTCAGAGCATTTCTTTCTGGCAGGTACACATTTTATCTTTTATTAATCATTTTGGTGACCTTTCTTTCTGTAGACTAAGCTGACCTGGAACTCAGAGATCATTTGCCTCTGCCTCCCCGACGCCCCCCACCCCCGAGTGCTGGAAATAAAGGCGTTTACCACCTCCACCGCTGACACCACCTGGCTAAGAAATAATTTTTTAAAATTAAAAAAAAATATTGCATGCTTGGGTAGGGAGGGGCTGTGTGTAAAGATTAAAGGGTAGGGGCTGGAGAGATGGCTCAGCGGTTAAGAGCACTGGCTGCTCTTCCAGAGGTCCTGAGTTCAATTCCCAGCAACCGCATGGTGGATTGCAACCATCTGTAATGGGCTCTGATGCCTTCTTCTAGTGTGTCTGAAGACAGCGACAGTAAGTTCAGACTTTCTTAGAAAGAAAGAAAGAAAAAGAAAGAAAGAAAGAAAGAAAGAAAGGAAGGAAGGAAAGAAAGTTAGTTAAAGGGTGACCATTTGGAACTAGTTCTCACCTACCTTTCAGCAGGCCCCAGGAATTGAACTCAAAATACACCAATCTTGAGAGCCATCTTGATGGTCCACAAAACATTTTTAGAAGAACAAGATACTTTTGGATGAATAACTACTTTGCATTTTGAAGAAATCAGTAGACGTGTGGTCATTGCACGGGGTGCAGGGGAAACCTTGTAAGGCAGCCTCGGATGCACAGGGAGCTGGTGAATACCTGACAGTAGTTCCCTTTTTGAGATTCCGTCTCACTCTGTAGCCAAGGCCTGCCTGGAGTTTATAGGATTCTGCCTGCCTCTGCCTCTGAGTGCCGGGATTAAAGATGCGGGCCGCCGGGCCAAGCTGAGCCTGGCTCCTTTCTCCTGCAGGCATGGAAGACTGTGAAACGCTGGAAGACGTGTACATGGCATCTGTGGAGACAGACCGTGGGGTGAAGGAGCAGCTGCACTTGTACGACACCCGAGGCCTGCAGGAAGGCGTGGAGCTGCCTAAGCACTATTTCTCATTTGCCGACGGCTTCGTTCTCGTGTACAGCGTGAATAACCTCGAGTCCTTCCAGAGAGTGGAGCTTCTGAAGAAAGAGATCGATAAGTTCAAAGACAAAAAGGAGGTCAGTGGCTGTTTAGATCCCGGGTGTGGAGTCTGACGCAGTTGGATGGTAATGTGCGTCCCGTGTGGTTTACACATTTAAAGCTGTTCAGTTATTACTGGCAGTGTCTGCAAACACCGTGCACGACTGGATGACGCAGAGCGCTCGCTTCCTGCCTCTTGTTCGGCCTTACTCTCTACGCGGTGTGCTTTCCTAGCTCCCTCGGTTTTACTCTCTACACCATGTGCTTTCCTAGCTCCCTCGCTCGCTCGGGTACTGCAGAGTTCAGTAGTGTGGGGATCGTCTGTCTCCAACTTCAAAAAAAAAAAACACACAGAAGCTTATTCAGTCAGCACCAGCTCTTCTCTGTTTGCCATTTTCCTTCTGCTTGGAATTCCTTAACCTCAGATCTTCTCTACACATCAGCTCAGAGCCAAACAGCACCCCGGTTAATAGTCTGCTAGATGGTCTTAGTTCAGATTCTTATATTTCTTTCATTCATTCATTCATTCATTCATTCATTCATTCACTCATTTTTGAGACAGAATTTTTCTATCTGTGTAGACCAGGCTGGCCTCAAACTCAGAGATCAGCCTGCCTCTCCCTCCTAAGTACTGGGATTAAAGGTGTACACCACCATGCCTGGCTGATTGGCCATCTTGTTAAATGTTAAAGACTTATGTACTAGGGTGTCAGACTTGCTAGGTAAGTTCTCTACTTCCCCAACTTATTTTTGGACAAGGTTCAGCTAACTTGCCTAGACTGGCCTTGAACTTACAACTCTCCTGCCTTAACTCCAGAGCAGGTGAGGTTACTGCTTTCGTTGCCTCAGTATCATTTAAGTAAAGCAGTTTGCAAAATGGAAGAGCAGTAATTACGCAGTTTGTCTGTGAACCGTTATCCGTGGTTACCATCGTGGTCTTTTATCATTTTCTCCAGGTGGCAATCGTTGTGTTAGGAAACAAACTGGACCTTTCTGAGCAGAGGCAAGTGGACGCTGACGCAGCACAACAGTGGGCCAGAAGTGAGAAGGTGAAGCTCTGGGAGGTGACGGTGACGGACCGCAGGACGCTGATTGAGCCCTTCACACTACTGGCCAGCAAGCTTTCCCAGCCCCAGAGCAAATCTAGCTTCCCTCTGCCAGGGAGGAAAAACAAAGGGAACTCCAATTCCGAAAACTGAGTCAAGCCTTGAAATGTCTCTAGCATGACACAGGGTTCCGATTTAATGTGGCTCTTCACAAACCTCCTCTGGGCCTTAGGGAACCCCTAAGTGGTAACTTAATGCACTTTAATGCAAGCTACTGGTTTGCTGCTGTTGGACATTATTTTGTCTTTATTTGAAACCTGCTCTTAAAATCGAGTTTTGTTATTCTGCACCTGTCAGTAATAATAAACGTTAGAGTATGCAGTGTACCATGGGAAGGAACCCTTCCAGCTTGTCAGGGACTCTCATACTCATTGTAGTTTTATGCACATGCCTTGGCGTGACCATAAGTCATTACTGTGTGTGTGGAGTTGGCTTTCTCCTTCCATCTACGCATGAAT
This sequence comes from Rattus norvegicus, assembly GCF_021556685.1. Taxonomy (NCBI): domain Eukaryota; kingdom Metazoa; phylum Chordata; class Mammalia; order Rodentia; family Muridae; genus Rattus; species Rattus norvegicus. Next base: position 10,790,398 of record NC_141548.1, on the reverse strand, counting down.
TTCAGGGCTGTAACTCAGGTGGCCTGGCTCGCCTGGCAAAGCACCTTCTCCACTGAGTCATCTTAACAGGCCCAGAATTCCGTTTTAAAAACGTTGACTACTCAGGGCTGGGGAGATTGCTCAGTAGCTAAGATTGAAGCTCTCACAGAAGAGCCAGGTCCAGTTTATAGCACCTACATGGTGGCTCATAACCACCTATAAGAGAGTCCAAAGGATTCAGTGTCTTCCCTTGGTTTCTTCAGACATTGCATGCAGTTAGTGCTCATGTACAGATGCAGGGAAAACCATACACACGTAGAATGATAGCTAAACTTTTTTAAAGGTTAATTATCTAATATCTCAGATTATAAAGCTTGGCAGTGGCTTTCTTTGTGCAGCTAAATTGTGCCAATGACGACAATCTGGACCTCTGAGTTAAACTCTCATTTCACGGAGGCTTTGCTGACAGACCACATGTGGTTTTGCGTCGCTCGCTCTGTTAAGTATAATCGATCGTAGGTTAGCATGAGTAGCTTCTGTATTCAGAGCCCTGTCTTTATAAGCTAGGCCTGTGCTGACGATAAAGTGAAATACTAGAGGGTCTTCAGAAAACGGTTAGGCTGAAGAATGAGGAAGCATCCCTTTCTTCTAATAACCTCATCGTATACAATAAAATGTCAGAAATACAGAGTTACCACTAGTTTTACATATTAATCTGAGTTTGTAATTTAGTTTATGGAAAATCTTACCAAGATCCGAGCAGTTTTGGTCACTGTATTGAACAAGATTGCCAGACCTATGCAAAGAACTAGGAAATGAACTGCCTGGTGGTTCCAACTGTAAATCAACTTTAGCCATTTACCTGAAAAGCAAAGTGTGAAACAAGGTGTAGTAAACACAGGAAGGCAAGTAAAGTATGGACTCTTCAGTGCAATGCTTTCAACTGTGGCTGGCTCAGTCCAGTGAGTTCAAGCCAAGGACCGCCGTGTATAATGTAAACCATTAGCACTATTGCCACTTGCTTTTCTGTTGGTGGCACTGCAGTCTGAACCCAAGGGTTCACACACATGCATCATTAACCGTTTTACTTTGTGAGAAAGGGTCTTAATAAACAACCCAAGCTTTGAAGTTGGAATCCTTGTGCCCTGAATACTGGGGTTATAGCCACCAGGCTTGTCCCTCATCCCCCTAAAGACAAGGTTACTGTATAACCCTGGCTGGTTGGAATTATGTAGACTAGGCTAGCCTTGACCTCCAAGTCCTGCTCAGCTGGGATTAGAAGTGTGTACCACCATGCTGTCTTGGCCAATTCTTTAAAAAAAAAACAACAAAAACCAAAAACTTTTCCGGTTATCCCTCAGGTTAAGTCAGTCCTCTAGCCTGCCCTTCCAAGTACTTACTTTCAGCTTTTTTTCTGAGGTATTTTATTTCAATCCCTGCCTGGAGTTTCCGTTTTTCCTTTTGACTACATTTAGATCTTGTGCTTTAATATACATGGAATTACTTATGTTTCTAAAATTGTAGAGTGAACATGTCCTGGGTCAATTTTTTCCCTCCCTCGGCCCCTTTGAGACAGGGTCTCATGTAGCCTAGGCTAGTCTGAAGCCCGGCGTGTAGCTGAGGATGACCTTGAGCTCTAATCCCTGGCCTCCATCCGCCCTGGGAAGAAGGCCTGTGTATACTACTGTTCTCAGCTTTCACCTGCATGAGTCTGGAGGCTTCCCATGGGCTTGTTTCTCATGTGTCTGCTGCCACTTCCTCTGCAGATCAGAAAATGCTTTGAGAAAAAGGCATTGCAGTGCATCTTTGAAGCTCACCTGGCTTACACAGTTTATTGTTTTTAAGATATCTCCAGGGGGCTGAAGCGATGGCTCAGTGGTTTAAGAGCATGGACTGCTCTTCCAGAGGTCCTGAGTTCAATTCCCAGCAGCCACATGGTGGTTCACATCCATCTGTAATGGGATCTGATGCCCTCTTTTGGTGCGTCTGAAGACAGCTACAGTGTACTTATATGTAATAAATAAAGAATTCTTTAAAAAAAAAAAGACATCTCCAAAATGTGCTGTGTGTAAATATTAGTTCTGGTTTACGTAAATAATAAGCATTCTCTAACCTGCTTCAGAAGCAAAGATTGCAGAGAGGAAATGAACACAGCAGGGTCAGTAGTTGTTCTTAATATGGTTTATTAGCACAGTAACAAATGCAGACATAAGAAGTCTAAATCAACCAATCGACTGAGCAGTTCCTACTCCGCACTTACACTTAACAGCTTAAGGTATTTCACTACAGCTTTCCACAAAGCCTGATCTAACTCTTGAAGTAATTTGCATATAAAATAAAATACATTAACTAGTGGTTTCCTACATGGTGTCTTGTAGTCAGCTGTCCATTTTACATATACGAGGTAACAAACTCATCTTTGCAAACTTGTTAAATACCATTGTTTCCTTCTAAGAAGGAAAAACAAATTCCAACTTTTTTAAAAAAGAAAATAGGACTTTACATAAATGGCCGTGTGTGACCTATACAAATTGAAACTGGTTTTGAAAGTACAGTAGACTACAATCAATGGAACACAAGTGTCTACACATGCATTCTTTCCTGTTGTACTAAAAGTCAGCTAATCTTGCAAAGTGACAGCTCTAAAAGTCGCTATTACCACTGTGTCTACTGTAGCAAGATACCTTAAGTTACAACAAAATCCTGGGAAGTAAGACTGAATAATATCTGTTATAGAAATACCCTACTCTTTACCAACTCCCACCCCCACCCTTTCAAAATCATAAGCAGCTCTCTTCTGTGACAGACAATCATGTAAGAACTGTGAAAACCCAGTTTATGTAGCGTATCTCTTGGTCCACTGTCTGGCCATTCTGTCGTGCTCTGCTCTGTTGGTCATATACTGAGTGGCAATGCTTCCCACCAAAGGGTCGGCTGGGAGAGAAACACGGAGATTACTTTGGAGAAAGGAAATCAGACACTGGATACAAACACACAGCAGTCATCACCATGCACATGTCTGAAATGCGGTCAGAGGTGTTTTCTTATCTTTAAAAACAGTTTTTAAACAGGTTTATTCCATGTGTATGGATACTCTGTCTGCAGGTTATGGATGTGGGCCCCTGGGTGCTGGGAGCTGAACCTGCATCCTCTGCAAGAACAATTGTTCTAACAGCTGGGCCATTGTTCCAGCTCCTCCTCTAATCTTAATTAGAACGTTGGAAGGAGTGGCCTGGCTTTATTTTCTTATGCTACTTCTCTCCCAACAAGTGACACTCTGTTCTTCATGTGTATGACCAAACTCTTGAGTCTGGGATAGTCAAGGTTCCAGGACCAACTCTTTTCAACCAATCAGAGCTGTGGGATGTTGGGAAGTCTCTGTGGCTGGTTTAACTGGCAATATCTACTGTCTATATACCTAGAAAAGGCAAAACCCAAACCTCCAACTTCTCTGAAAATGCAATGCCTAATTAAATTTGTATGTTTAAGCAGAAAAGTCATTTAAAAATCCTTTTTCTTTCTTAAAACGACTAATTCCAATAAGATTACAATTCTGAAATCACCAAGCATTTGGCAGAAAAATACCTCTTTCTAAAGTGAGCACTGGCTGTGGGTCAGGGCTCAGCGAACCCCATCAGAACTGCAGCTGAGCTGCGCCCAGCCTTAGTGATGAGCCCAGAGTAGTAAAGTGGCTGCGTTTCCCACCAGTGCGCTAAACTCTTGATCACAATGTCCTTTGAGAACCTGGGTCTTAGCTTGTGTTGAAAACAAGTACTTTGTCATTTACTAAGAAATACAGTGCAGGTGACTACAGTCTTACCAGGATTGCAGTCTGTAAGGAGTGAGCAGATAGAGAGGAGGACTTTCGAGATGGTTAGTGCTGGGCTCCAGTTGTCTTTCAATATGTCCAAGCAGATAACTCCTTGGCTATTAATATTACAGTGATAAATTCTTGTACGAAACGTAACCTAAAAGTAAGGCAGTTGTTAAGCAGCATCAGGTAGGGGCATTAGGACACTTCAGGCTAACCCCTCCATCTCACTCTACAGCAGTGACCACTGCTCGAGGCGAACAGTCCACACTTCCTCCCTTCTCCATCAGGCCATCCTGGTGCCGTGTACCCCACACTAGCTGCAAACTTTTGATCCTCCCCTCTGCTTCTGCTTCCAGACTGTAGGATGACATATGTGTGACTAGTAGCATCTGGCTTAGTTTTAATGTTTAGACATCAATAGGTCTAAGTTGTTGGTTGTCTGCTGGCCTCTTGTGTTAGCTGGAAGGAACACACTGCTCCGGAGTCATTAAGTCTAAGAAGCTATAAACAGCAATCTTAAGTACTTACCCCGGAAATGCCTATGACCAATCACCAGTCATCACACTCACTTACACTAGCAAACACTGCACAGCAGGAAGCTAAGCTCTTCCGACCTACACAGCAGATCTAGACTGCACCGCAGTCCACACAGCTCTTCCAACATGGAGGGACTGGGTAAGGAGGCGTCAGTGGCCAGCAGCACACACGTGGAAGAAATCTGGCTTTTGTGAGTACATTGAAAACTTTAATCTTTCTCAAGGACAGTTAAATGTGAGAAGACACAGGAGACTCCTTACCTTTGGAGGCTTGAAGGGATACTCTGGTGTAAAAGTGATGTCGAGGAAGAAGACTCCACCTTCATACACAGACCCTGGAGGCCCCAGAATGGTTGATCTCCACTCATAGATGTTGTCACCTTTGGGACCAGCACTGTGAAATAACACACGAGCAGATAGATAAAGACATGGTGATGCTGGACCAGAAAAGGAAAAAACCCCTTCCCCTCATCCTTTGAGTTTAATGTCTGGTTCTCTTCATAAGGAGATTTTGGTATAAAGACATTGTCCACCAGTCAAGTAAGCCATGACAGAACACCAGGTCCACTCTAAACACACTAGCTACAGCTGGACACACTTTCCTCAACTCTCAGACGTAGTACGGGAAACAACAATAAAGATCCGTGTCTCGGAAGCTAAGCTGCTGGCTACTCTGCTCTGAAGAAACTCAGGACAAGTCTCACTCAGTAACCGGCTCCTGCCAGCGCTTCTCACCAGGCCCCATGCTAACCACCTCCCCCGTCTTCTCGCCATTGCTCAGCTATCTTGGCTATGGCTCCTTTGGTCCACACCTCCGGTTTCCCTCTTGGTCAGCTCGCCCCACCTCCCTTCTTTTCTTCCTCCCCATCCAGTCTGCTAGTTAGGTTCAGTCTGGACTTCCCAGATGTCTCTGCCTGTTCTCACCTCTTATCTACAATAAGACCTCCTCCTCAACCATACCTAGGAGTGATCATGTCCTCATTTTTGACTCAGTGACAAGTTTTCTCATGGCTACATCATTTCTTAGAACCTTTTAAGTAACCAGAATCTTTTCCTTAATTAAAGTGCTTAGCAAAGTTTGGACCCTGGTGATGCTGATAAATTCTACACAAAGACGTACAGCATTGATTTCCAGCCTCCTCGTGTACACATGTGGACACAGACACACACACTCAAAACTGCTTTAGCTATAGATCACGTTACCTCCTCCACTTCTGGCCCCCTGAGACAGAGTAGCTCGGACTGTCTTGAAAGTCACAGTCCTCATTCAGCTCCCATGAATGCTGGGTCATGGGTCATTCCAAGTTGGTGACTATACTTCTTACCTTATAAAAACTGAGTGAGAGGGGAATGTCAAGTCCGTAATCCGTTCTCACTCAGTGTTAGACATGGACTCTTACTAGCCATTAACCAAACCCGTTCTTGTTAAACATACTTGGTTGTACCTTCATTTGGCTACATCATCCTTCTAAAACATGGCATTGGCTTCCACTGCTCTGTATTCAAGCACCTTAGCAACAGAGTGAAAAAGCTTACCCTCCGATTCTGAGACCTAGAGAGTATAATGCTTTCTTTATAATCACAAGGTGTAGTACAGGGAAAGATTAAAAGATGATTTACTTCTATTTATGTAGTGAGAGAGTGAGTAAGTGAGTGAGAGTGTGTGTGTGTGCACTCATGCATGCCCCCCGCCCCCCAGCACACACTGCCTGATCTTAGAAGTTAGAAGAGGGCATGAGATCCCCTGGAGCTGGAGTGACATGTGGTTGCGAGTAGCTTGACACAGATGCTGGAAACTGACTGAATCCTCTGCAGGAGAATCGGGTGCTCTTAAGTGCTGAGCTATCTCTCCAGCCTCCAACAATATCTTAACCAGCCCTATCCTAGGAATAGACTCTGACTCCTCTGGAAAAAGATGTTACCTTTACTGCTTCATTTACTAAGAACAGAATGGGTTCTCAATTATCAAAGGTTAGCTTGTTTGTGTCCCCTGCTTAACCTACAGTAGGATGGTGACTAGAAGGGAGATTGGGCCCTTGGGGACAGTTACGTCAAGAAGTCATATATGAGCTTAGTGTCTTAAAACAGACCTCACCACCAGAATGTTAGCTTCTTACCTGCCCCCTGAGGATAGTGAAACAAGACATCTGTCTGGAAATTAAGAAATGTTCCTCACTACACTAATACTGTTAGCACTTAGGTCTTGGATGCCTCATCCCAAACTGATAGAGGAAAGCTAAGCCCTTTAAAATGCAGTCAACACCATTCCAAACTGCCATCTAGAACTATTCTTTGTCAGGCTGGCAAGACTGAAGAGTCAATGTGGTGGACAGAACCCACTTTCCATGCACATGCGGACCAAGCTGTCCTTGAACTTGGAGACCCATCTATCTCTACCTCCAGAGCGCTGGGACTGAAGTCAGGAGCCACCGCACCCAACATTACACTTAAAAAAAATCAAGAACACAATTATCTGTTTAAGAAAAACACTGAGCTCCTAGGGTTGAAAAAAGGACTGTGAAAGTAGACAGGTAGACATCAGCAGGAAGTGAGAGTAGAGAAAAGGGCCCTGATATCCATGTTTCAAAACAGAGCCCAAGCAATTTCTGACATTCGTGATCTGATTGCTACTCCATAAAAGTGAAGACTCAGTCCCCCAAGAGCAAGACTGCGAAGACTGCCAGGGCCAGAGGCCAGCCTCAGACCTTCCCCAGCTCTGAGGTCACTTCTGGATTGTTACAGCTGGGATGGAGGGCACTCTAGTGCCTGGCAGGTAGAGGTCAGGGATGCACTAACCACCCTGAAGTGCACTTGACAAAGCACAACGCATAGTAAACCAGCCGCAGATCCCAGCAGTCCTGAGGCTGGGAAGCCCTGCCTTGGATTCTTGAATAATGTTGGTCAGGGAGTAGAGACAATTGTGAGCACAGCTCAAGTCAAGCTTAGAAAGGATAAATGGTTTTAGCTGACTACAAAACAGCTACCGCTTTACCCCTCAAGTGTGCTGTAGAAAAAGAAATGCATATGGCAGGATTCCTGCCATCAGTGTGGTCCCTAAGCAAGTAACATCCCACAGCTTGGTTAGAAATGCACACACTAGACTCTATCCTAGAGCCTATCCACTTACTTTTTAACTAGATCCCTGTATGATTCTTGAACACACTCAAGTTTAAAGGTCAGCTATAGAGGACAATAACTGGCGATAAGAATTGTCTGTTTTCTAGTGTTTTACTTTTAATCATCATTTTATTGTAGCTTTCTCCGCCCTCACCTATAACGCTGCAGGAAGACCAATCCTGGCAGTACTTGGTTCTGTTAGATGGCAAAATCCAGTTCACAATTGTCTACTCCCTGACCAACATTATTCAAGAATCCCTGTCCTTCACACCCCCCCCCCCCCTTGAGATAGTTCCCTGGCTGTCCTAGACCTTGCTAGAACAGGGTCACTTCAAACTCACATAGCTCTACCTGTCAGCAGACAGATACGGTAAGAAATGAATTTTGGAGCTTGGTGTAGTGGTGCAGCCTTTAGTCCCCCCAGCAGGACTAAATTCATTTCTTGTCTTGTCTTCTTTTGCTAGGGAACTCGGAGACCATGATCAGCTCTGCTGGCAGCAGAGGGCAGACCCTTTCCTCCAACACTGCCCTCTCCATAAGACCTACCCACTCAGCATACCTAGGACTTCCGTGATGTGGGGGCCCACATCCATAACTTGAGTATGTGAGAAGCTGAGGCAGAAAGCCAAACTACAGTTAAGTTTAACAGTCTGATGTAGAAACTAGGGGGAGAGACGTTTTCGTGAGCATCTGTGTAAAAGTCTATACAAGAAGAGGAGATGGAGACGCTGGGATGCAGTGAGGTCACCGACTCTGGGAAACCTGGGCAGGTTCTAGAAGACGTGGCTCCCACACACATGTCACTGGCGTCAGGGATCTAGACATCTTTACTGGAACAGGGTGGAACCCCAGGAGTTTTATCTTCCTTGATAAAGGGAAGGAGACTGGCTTAAGCACCCAGTCAAGAATGGCATCCCATTCTCATTACACCAACACGCTAGAGTGTCCATAGGAAGTAAAAATCTCAAATGGGCCCAAATTCCGGGTCTCCCGCATTTCATGGTAGCTCAGCAAGAACTCAACATCAGCCACGCCTCAGCCTTCTCTAAGGAATCCAAGCAAACCTTCATTATTATTCTTATGTGTATAGGTGCTGTCCCTGCATGCACTCAGTGCCTGCAGAGATCAGAAGAGGGCATCCGATCCCTGAGAACTGGAGTTAAAACAGTGGTGAGCTGTAATGTGGGTACCGGGAACTGAACCTAGGTCCTCTGGAAGAGCAGCCCCGGCTCAGCACTCAGGCTCATCCAAGAAATTACAAACACATCTATGTATAACAGACTGACTTTGGACTTCGTCCTGCCTCCACCTTCTAAGTGCACAAGGAATTTTTAATGTAACATTTTATAAAGCAGAAGGGACTTGTCACCTACAGATCTGTAGAATCTTGAGATTTTGCAATATATTACAAGGTAGAAAGAAAACCATTCTATCTGGGCTCTCACACAGGTACGACACCAGCCAGTTATCTGGCTACACATCTGTCTTATGTTGTCTCTGGAGAATGAGAATTTCTTCACATACACACATACTAGTGTTTAACAATACTTAATCTAAGGTCAGAAGCTGCACCACTGTTTAGGATTATAGGGCAGTGTTCAAATCAGGGGGGACAATGACATCCCTTTTCTAGTCTTATCTGATCAGTCCTTCAACTGCACTTTATTACATATACTGTGTAATGCATAGTAATGACAACCTAATGCATCTGGACATTTACACTCAATACTGGAATAAAGTGTGTGCGTGTGTGTGTGTGACTGTGACTGTGTGTGTGACTCTGTGTGTGTGTGACTGTGTGTGTGTGACTGTGTGTGTGTGACTGTGACTGTGACTCTGTGTGTGTGTGACTGTGACTGTGTGTGTGACTGTGTGTGTGACTGTGTGTGTGTGTGACTGTGTGTGTGACTGTGTGTGTGACTGTGACTGTGTGTATGACTCTGTGTGTGTGTGACTGTGTGTGTGTGACTGTGTGACTGTGACTGTGTGTGTGTGTGTGACTGTGACTGTGTGTGTGACTCTGTGTGTGACTCTGTGTGTGTGTGACTGTGTGTGTGACTGTGACTGTGTGTGTGTGTGACTGTGTGTGTGTGACTGTGTGTGTGTGTGTGACTCTGTGTGGGTGACTGTGTGTGTGTGACTGTGACTGTGTGTGTGACTGTGACTGTGTGTGTGACTCTGTGTGTGTGTGACTGTGTGTGACTCTGTGTGTGTGACTGTGTGTGTGTGTGACTGTGTGTGTGTGACTCTGTGTGTGTGTGACTGTGTGTGTGTGACTGTGACTGTGTGACTGTGACTGTGTGTGTGTGTGACTGTGACTGTGTGTGTGACTCTGTGTGTGTGACTGTGTGTGTGACTGTGACTGTGTGTGTGTGTGACTGTGTGTGTGTGACTGTGTGTGTGTGTGACTGTGTGTGTGACTGTGTGTGTGTGTGACTGTGACTGTGTGTGTGACTGTGACTGTGTGTGTGACTCTGTGTGTGTGTGTGACTGTGTGTGTGTGTGTGACTGTGTGTGTGTGACTCTGTGTGTGTGTGACTGTGTGTGTGACTGTGACTCTGTGTGTGTGTGTGACTGTGACTGTGTGTGTGACTCTGTGTGTGTGACTCTGTGTGTATGACTGTGTGTGTGTGTGACTGTGTGTGTGTGTGACTCTGTGTGTGTGTGACTGTGTGTGTGTGACTGTGACTGTGTGTGTGACTGTGACTGTGTGACTGTGACTGTGTGACTGTGTGTGTGTGACTGTGACTGTGTGTGTGTGACTGTGTGTGTGTGACTGTGTGTGTGACTGTGTGTGTGTGACTGTGTGTGACTGTGTGTGTGTGTGACTCTGTGTGTGTGTGACTGTGTGTGTGTGACTGTGACTGTGTGTGTGACTGTGTGTGTGTGACTCTGTGTGTGTGTGACTCTGTGTGTGACTGTGACTGTGTGTGTGACTCTGTGTGTGTGTGACTGTGTGTGTGTGACTGTGACTGTGTGTGACTCTGTGTGTGTGTGTGACTGTGTGTGTGTTTGACTGTGTGTGTGTGTGTGACTGTGTGTGTGTGTGACTGTGTGTGTGTGTGTGTGTTTGTGGTCAGCGGACAACCTTCAGGAGTTGCTTATCTCCTTCCAACAAGTGGATTTCAGGAATAGAGCTCAGGTTGTCAGCTTGGCAACAAGAACCATTACCTGGTAAGTCACCTCACTGGTCTCATCAGATTTTAAAAAGAAAACGGAAAAGCAATATGCTTTTATTTCTGGTCTAGCAGCACAGTGGTGTTCTGTACCATTAGAACTGTAAGACCATCTTCTTAATGAAGCTATTAGGATAATAGTTCATCTAAAGTACTGTGGATTAAGTGGGAGGCAGCGGTGGAGCGTGGGTCCTGTTTTGAGAGGTCTTTATTATGTAGTACAGGATTGTCTGGGTCCTCCTGCTTCAGCCTCCCGGGGTGTTAGAGTCGCTGGTGTGTGGCCCCACGCCCAGTCTTAGTCAGACATTTTCAGTGTACACGTGTCTGGGTGTCTTCCTCTATTGTGTCCACCTTTAGTGGCAGACTGGCTGCCCAGCAAGGCCTGGGATCCGTCTGTCTCTGCTACCCAACACAGGGATTAAAGGAACACATGGGCGAGTGGGGACTTGAACTTAGGCCCCTCTGCTTTTACAGCAAGAGCTCTTACTAACTCTTCCAACTTTCTGACCACAGAACAAATGGATGTGTAGTCAGTGCTGAACCCTGAAGGCAATACCACCACCTAGAGAGATTCCAAAGACTTCTAAAATTCTCACAAAGGAGCCTACCAATGCACAGTTCTAAGGGGTTCACAACTGAGGGATTCACAACTGCTGTGACGCCCTTTCCCACTGCCTCTGCAGCCTCCATGCTGCCGCTGCCGCCACTCTCAGGGTGCACGTGGGGGCTGAGGCCAGGGCTGGAAATGTTGGAACCTTGTTTCAGTAATGTTTTGGTCACTTACTGTTGACATGAAACTGGTTTTTATTGTTTGGTAAGGTTTTTATTATTATTAGTAGTAACAATTTTAAGTATTTTTGTAGCCCCCTGTTGCTCTAAAAATGTCATTTATATGAAATTTTCTGCTTATGGCGGGGGGTGGGGTGGGATGGGGGTGTCTTGAGAACACTTGCAAACTTTACAACCAACCAAGCCTGGAACTTTCTTGCCTCTCCTCCAACCCACACAGCATCCTCCTGGAGGCACGAAGCTCCTCCGTGGAATACCTACCCTCAGTCCTGGCTCATGAGGATTCCTCTGGACAACAGACGTTCTTCCAGAGAAAGCTAGCTTTTGTGGCCAGGGAGAGAAAGGCCAAGTGGGGCCCCTACCAACCCTTTCTAGAAACCCATAAGCTCAAGGTTTCTCACGGTGCCAAGTGCCACTCTCACAGTGGCTGCAGCTGTGCTGGGGAGGGCTAAGCAGATGAAACCCCAGCTGTGCTCTATCATGTGAGACATTAAAGCAACTCACAGATATGGAAATAGCGCTGCTCCTCTAAGGTTTTTAATTTTGGAAAATAGCTATTTTCATTTAGAATGCTGTTTATATTGTTAGCTTAAAATTAGATTTTTAATGTTTGTTTTAATTTAGAATAGACCAAAGCTCCATAAATATTAGCCATATAATCCCATTACTAGGTCTAATGGGATGGTCTAAAGGTATAATGGGATTTTTGTTTTAGTGGTGCTGGAGACTGAGCCCTGGGACTTGGCACTGATGCTGCACAGCCCAGCTTCTAAGAATGCTATTTGGCTTGCGGCATGATGTTGTTCTATAGCTCAGGCTGGCCTGGGACTCCAGCACAGTTCTGTGCAATCAAGTCTAGCTCTTGTCGGCCTGTAACCAAAACACTGGAGGACCCACTAAGTGATCATTTTAAAAATTAGTAAAATGAGTGGCATCAAACATGATAGTGACAACCTATAATTCCAGCCCTCAAAATATAGGCAGGCATGATGATCTATCTCAAATTTAGGCCAGTCTGAGCTATACAGTGAGTCTGATCTCAAAACCCAAAGACTAAGGACAAAGCTCAGAGGTAGAGCACTCTACCATGCATTTCCAAGGTGCTGAGTTCAGACCCCAGCAGATGATGGCACACAGGTTTAATCCCAGCTCCGTGGAGGCAGAGGCAATCAGATCTCCATGAGTCTGAGCCCAATCTGTTCTGCATAGCAAGTTCCAGGCCAGCTAGGTAATACACAGTGAGACTTAAAAGATACTAGAACCTCAAAGAAATGCAATTGGGCAGTTTCACAGCTGGGGGTGTGGGAGAAGCCACTCTCATTTAACCCAAGACAGAGATTGTAATCAGCCTGCGCAACAGCCGTCACTGTCCTAGACTGCTCTTTCAAAGGGACCCTCTTAACAACTGCATTCATTGAAAACTCTCCAACTGCTTTTTAATATAGCTAGTGAAACTTAAATATAAGTCTGTAAAGTATGATTTTCCAGCCAAATTGAGTCCTTTTGTTTCTTTCCCTAAAAAGAAAAACACAGGCTGGAGAGATAGCTCTAAGAGCACTTGTTGCTCGTGCAAAGGACCCAGGCTGTAAGTCCAGCATCGGGGGATTCCATGCACACATACACATGCAGGCAAATACCCACACACTAAATACAAATAATGAATACACCATAGGGGAAATTATGCCCTCTGCTACATGGGCAGTGCCCTTTTTATGTGCCTTGGACACTGGCCACTTCCTACAGAAGGCTGGCCATACTGAGGCTGCCTCATTGGAGAGGTCACCCAGAGAACGGGAACCGCCTAGAGAGCACACGTGTGCCAGCTGCAGCTATCTTCTTCCTATCCCAGAGATGGAGGAGAAAAAGCATCAAGAATTTAGCCAGCCCCTAACTGTTATCAGAGCCCATGTGAACCAGCCCTGTTTTAGCCAGAATCCAAGTCTAAGGAAAGTTACAATAATCAGTGGCTGCTCAGCTGGACACTTCTTCGACCAAAATGATGTTAAAGCTGAAGGAAGGACAGCGAACACCAAGTGTAGGAATGTGGTGGAGGGAACGTGTGGTGGTAAACAGTTGTCAGCTAACACCTGGGAGCTGGGAACTCAACTGCAGCCAAGTCTGTGGGCTTTCCCCAAGGATACACTGTAACTTGTAAACTGAAATAAACTGTTTTTTCCCAAGTTGGCCAGGGGTTTTATCACAGCAACAGAAACCAAACTAAAAAAGTCAGAAAGATATTTGCAACACACAACATTAACAACTTAACTATTAAAACTCAATAACAGGGTTGGGGATTTGGCTCAGTGGTAGAGCGCTTGCCTAGCAAGGCCCTGGGTTCGGTCCTCAGCTCCGAAAAAAAAAAAATAGAAAAAAAAACTCAATAATAATAGAAAACATGCACAGGCATTGATTGGTCGAGGTGGGAGACCTACATAGCTAATGAACTCTCAACCTTAACTAGTTATAGAGAGGTGCGCATTAACAACATAGCAACCTTAACTAGTTATAGAGAGACACACATTAACAACATAGTAACCTTTTCTGTATGAGAAAGGCAATGTTTTTTAGTAGAGGAGTAAAGAAAGACAAGCATTTTACTGACCATCTATCTAAAGCAAATTATGGCTAGGAGACAACCACATAGTAGTGTGTATGTATAAAATGTGGCTTGTAGATGAGGTAAGCTAAGTAAACAGGAAGAATACACATAAACATGTATTAAGAAAACAAAAACAAACAAGGTTCCATAGCAGTACACAAACAGCCTCATCTTTAGAAGCAACACAATGCAGCCGAACTTTCAATAGAGGCTATACTTGGGCGGTAAGAAGGACGTTTACCCAGCCATGAGTTATTAACTTAGAGAGCAATGGCCCTGCATTCCTTCTAGAACATATTTTCACAGTGAAAATTTAAACATGAGGGAAGAGATGGGATCCAATCATCTACTAAAAGAGTGGTGGAAGTAAGGCAAACACCTCAGGCTCCTCCAGACACATGTGCTCTGGCTGAAGAGCAGTGCTAGGCCTGCATGTCAGAGCGGTGCTCGCCACCACCTCAACTGCTCCACCTTGTTCCACAGAGGGCAGCTTGGCTCTGAGGTAAGACACTCATTCCTCTTCTCAGACCCAAGTAGGTTTTCAGTAGTGACTCATTCACTTATCATAAATGCCTATTCCAGACAGATTTCATACTTGGGGGGATTTACAGATCAATCCGTGTGTGTGTGTGTGTGTGTGTGTGTGTGTGTGTGTGTGTTTCACTTGGGAACCCAGAACAGTGGGGTGGGGAGCAAGCCACCACCGCGGTTGATCTGAGTAGGATCAACTGGATATTATTACAGTGTGACATCATGAGCAAGACTCTAAAGTAATCCATAGGATGTGTAGGGCTTGTGGGACCATGTTACCAGTCGGACATAAGAACTGGTAAGACTGAATGAGCTCAAACCCCGGGACCTCAGAGTTGAGAACGGCAGGTGAGGAGCCGCTCTGCACACTCCAGTGAGTGGACCCTGGCAGTCACATAAAGTAACTCCTGGACTTACTCCCCATGCTAATGAGGTATCTAGATAGCCTTAAGCCTGCAGCCAATGAACTTCCTTTTGGGTATTCTTTCTCCTAAAAGGCATTTAATCCCTGGTTCACCCTGAATAAAGTGTGCATTTACATCCACCATCAAATAAATCAGCAGGAACAAACAAGGATCATCTCAGAGAGCTGTTTCATTAAGGATCCCCTGGAGGAAAGCTTTCTCCCCTCCAGTCCCTCTGGTACTCTTGGGTCCTTGCTTCCCCTCTCGGCCTATCTCGGCCCAGCACATAGATGTCCCTAATGGAATGTTAGACCTCAGACTCCAGTTTCTGACTTCCCCTCCTGGTGGTATGGCATGATACCTGGGTACCCAGGGCGAAGACCAGGGACCACTATGGACTCCTCATATCTGACTTTTCCCCAACAGAGAGGCAGGGCACAGTATGACAAGCATTCTTATAACTGTTCTTGTTTTCATTTTAAATGCTTTTAAAAATTACATTTACTTCTCTGTGTATATGTGTAAATCAAAGGACATCTTGTACATGTTGGCTCTCTTCCTCTACTATGTGGGTCCTAGGAATTGAACTCCAGTCAGTAAGTATGGCTGCAAACACCTCTACCCAGTGGGCCCTAAAACCTGACCAAGGTTAAAATGGTTCAAAAGTTTCCTGTTCCTCAGGGGTCACACTAAACAGAAGACAAAACGGCCATTTTAAAAACAAGGAAAAGTGAAAGTCTCCATTCACATGCTATTTGTCTGTTTCCTCCTATTCTGCTGCCAAGGAGTGATGTCTAACTCAAATGCTACAACAAGGCAAATCAAAGGCAAGCTTGCTCCAAATCAGTTTAACACATCAGCAGCAGCACCCATCATCTCCAAACAACAGCAATAGCAAGGACCTAAAGTCTGAGGGGTCACCAATAAATTACTAATCTAAAACAAAGGCAGAACAGTGTCCTAATACTTTTAGAAAAATAATTTTCAAGAACATATTTTGTTAACATTGAATTCTTTTGACCTTTACAAAACTCTTCACATCAGGAAATGTACCATATTAAAAACGAGGACATCCACGTATGGATGTTTCTGGACTATAGGAAGACCCTCTGCTCTCCCAGAGGCCATGCCTGCCGCCAGAACTCCAGATAAGCATCTAGTCCAATTGTCATCAGCAAAGCTTCATTCAGCAACTGATGGGAGAGGATGCAGAGACCACAGCCAAACACTAGGTGGAGCTCTGGAGGAGGGGGAAGGAGGACTGCGGGGATCAGAACAGCTAAGCAGGGCTCATAGGGGCTCAGAGGCTGAAGCAGGAAGAGCTGGGTCCTCCGCATACATGCTATGGTTAGATAGCTTGGTCTTCTTGTGGGATTCCAACCACAGTGGAGTGGGAGTGTCTCAGACTCTTCTGTCTGCTCTTGAAACCCTTTTCTCCTACTGGTTTGCCCTCTTCACTCCAAATATGAGGGTTTGTGCCTAGTCTGATTGTAACTTGTTACAGGAATTTTGTTTAGTTCCCTGGGATTCCCATTCTTTTCTGAAGAGAAGCAAAGGAGCAATGGATCTGAAGGAGATGGGAAATGGTGTGGAAGCACTGGGAGGGGTGGAGGTAGGAGAGGCTGAAGTCAAGGTGCAATGTACGAGAGAAGAATAAACTTAAGGTATAAGCGCACGGTGTGTGTGCACCTTCCCCTCCACACACACGGCCGGGGTATACACAGCACAACAGTGAGTGGCAGCATGAGCGGGGAACTGGGTTCCCCCTCTAGCACCTCCCATGTGTGTGTTATGGGTTGAATTATGACTCTCGGAGAGTTTGTGGTTGAAGTCCTAAATCCAAGTACCTTATCCTGTAACTTTATTTGGAAATAGTATCATTGCAGATATAAGTGATTAGAATGAAATCTTTCTGGATCAGGCAGTCCTCAATCCATAGAATGATATTCTTATAAAAGGGAACTTTAGATTATAGACACACATGGGCACACACATGGGCACACACATGCATACACACACACACACACACACACATACACACACACGGGGCACAGGTGGGGGCAGCTGAGACTGTCGCATGAAGAAAAAGGCAGAGATGTGCATGCCACAAGGTCTCTAAAGGTTAGATATTACTTATGTAGAATTAAATCAGAACACAAGTGTTGGACATACAGGATGTGAGTCCTGGTCCAGGTCTAGAGTTTGAGAATATATTTGGGCACTGGGGAGAGTACTGGGGGTTATCAGTCACCCCTACTGGGAGAGGCCCGCCCAAGATATGCAGGGCCTTGCTAAGCAGAAAGGATGTATGCTGTGCACAGCGGGCTTTCCTATCTTGTCATTGGCTTTAAAACCCTGGATTCTCCATCATTTTCCCTAGCCTTGTTTTTGTTTTCCTGGGCATTGCTCAGACATTAATTCTAAATTCATTATTTGTATTTATAGTGAAACCTGGGCTCCTTTTGTTAGTTCCTCATCAGAAATGGACACGGCCTGCGGCCAAAGGGCACAAGACATGGAAGACAAGCTGTGTCTGAAGACTGGACATGGTGTGGGTGGCACAGGGTCAGATGGACACAGCAGGCTTGGCTGCTGCACAAGATATATCCTGCTTCAAGCCTAGAGGTTAGTGGTAGTGTAGACAGGGCTGACCAACAGACCTGGAATAGACCTAGCGACTGATGAGGGTGTGTGGAGGGGAGGATGATAACTCACCAGGCTTCACGATGCCGTGAGATGGATGAGTCAGGGGTGTGACTCACGGAGCTGGGTGGAGTGGTTGGAACAGAGTGGAGGAGTCGAGGTTCGCTTGCTAGGGATGGGAGCAAGCAAGGACTCTCAGAGGGGTAACTGGGGCTAGTGACACAGGAAGGAGGACTGGTGTTACTAGGGCAGGAGGCCGAGGAGCAAAGGAGCTGCTGGTGTGTATTAGATTTTCTCCCTGCAGAAAGATGTCCTGTGGAAAAGGAGAAGGCATGGATGGTAATATACATCACTGGTGTGCGTGTGTGCGTGCGTGCGTGCGTGCATCTTACTGGCCCCTGAAATCAACTACTGGTTCTGCTCCCCAGTTCTTTAAAGTTATGTTTCTGCGCAGTGAGGCAGTCATTTTGGGCTTAGCAGTCCTAGCTTCCTGCCTACAGTAATAGTCTCTCCCACACCCAGCAAGATTGCTTATCACCGGATGCCTTCCCCACTCTGCTTAAGCAATTTCATACTAGGATCTGCCACAGGATATTTAGTGATCTACTAGACAGTGTCACAAAAATTTCTTAAGTAAGAATTAATTGAGAGCTGGCGAGATACCTCGGTTGGTGAAGCGCTTGTCATGCAAGCATGAGAACTGGAGTTCAGACCCCTAGAACCCATGCAAGGCCAGGCCCTGTAAGCCCAGCATGAGACGTAGAGACAGGAATCCTAAAGGAAGCTAGGCAGCTACACTAGCTTAACTGGAGAGCTCTGGGCTCAAGAAAAAGAAATTCTGTCTTGATATACAAAGTGGAGACTGATCTGGGAAAAGAGACAGACAGACAGACACACACACACACACACACACGTACCTACATACATACACACACACAGACAGACAAGACAGGTATAGACACAGCAATTTAATTTCTTTTATTTGCAGAAATGCAATAGTTGAAAATAAACTTGTTGCACAGAGACCTTTGTGTGGAGAAGAGGAGCTTCTACAATAAAGAGGCAGTCTGAAAGTGGAGAATCCCACCTTCACAGAAATCAGAAGCATTTGAAGACTGAACTAACAGTTCCAGTCCCATCTCCAAGCTCAAAGGAAGATACGATGCCTACTTTCCCCAGCACAGAGTCAGGTGGTCTCAGATGCAATCTAAGTAAGGCCACTCCCCTCTGTTCCATTCCAGCATGTGGCTGGGTCCTGAGAAGTCGGACAGCCACTGGAATGACCTATACTGAACCATGAGATGGTCCTTGCCTAAGGATACAATATGACAAACTGTTGTAGCAGCCCCTGGGAAGATAACGCCCGCACCGTTTTGTTCCCTCCTACTCTACTCGAGATGAATCCACAAACACAGAACTATTTACTGCACAGAAATGTCATCTTGCATCTGTCTTGGCTTCAATGGCCTGTAGAGATAGAGGAGGATGAGACTAAGTGACTGTGGAAGTGCCCTGTAAAAGCCAGGGCTGGGCTTGCATCTCGATGCTTCTTGCCAACAACTCTCTGGCTTCAGTGACCCATCTGCACACAGCTATCTCTTGAGCAGAGCATTAACACAAAGGCAGGCACTACAGCGCCTCCTGGAGGTCCTAATGTGACACTGCCGTGGGACATTTTACAGGTGCCCAGGTTAACATTTACTTCTTAAAATGACAACCATTTAATATCTAACACTAAAAGATTACAAAGCAAGGTCCTGACTAACAACAGCAACAACAACAAGTCTTATTCTATGACTTTCCCATTTTATTTTTGAGACAAAGTCTTACTGTGTATACATGGCTGGCCTGGAACCTGCTACTTATATTTAACTCATAAGAGATCCACTGGTCTGTCTCCTGAGTGCTGGGAGCAAAACCATGTCACCACGCCTGGCACCAATTTTACATGAAGCATGCTTTCAGAGAACCAATGGCTTAGGTAGCTAAGTATTCCATCTAAGTTCATGGAACAGGTCCAAAAGCAAAGAAAAAAATAATACAAGTTTGACAGAAAGGAGGCAGTTACTCACAGCCCAAGGTGATACATAGTGCAGTTAAGGGACCCAAGTGCACGCCTAAACAAACCAAAATTAAAGCATAAAGGGATATGAAAACGAAGCACGTGAGGAATGGCTTTTCTTCCTTAAAGGAACAGATAAAATAGAAGACGGTCTAGTGAATATATTTACTGACTCCTATTCTCCCTATCTCCAGCAGCACTGCAGTAAGGGCGTTAAAAAGGGATACATACTGGGCAGGAGGACAACAGCAACAGGCTTGGAAATTAGAACGCAGAAATGAAAGCAGAAGAAATGGCAAACGGGTGACAAGAAACAAGCTCGGCTACTGTGCATCAGCCAGCGCAGCCTCCCTAGGGAGTGCTGCCTCTGGAGGCTGCTGTGAGAGCTGCGGGAGAATGTTGGTTCAAGGGAGAACTGGCTTCAAGAGCTAAGGGGAAGTGACAAGAGCCTCTTTGACAGGTGGAGTTCAACAGCGGACATCACACCAGAGACC
The DNA here is from genome assembly GCF_021556685.1 of Rattus norvegicus. Taxonomy (NCBI): domain Eukaryota; kingdom Metazoa; phylum Chordata; class Mammalia; order Rodentia; family Muridae; genus Rattus; species Rattus norvegicus. The sequence goes on along the minus strand of NC_141548.1, from coordinate 10,770,254 downwards.
AGGTTGTGCTTAACTTACACAAGGCTTAGAGTCGCCTGCTAACCCTGCTACCATACAAACTCCCCACAGAAGCCAGAGAATTACAAAGTGGCTACTCAAAGCTTGCAGCCTCCCTTGCAAGGAGCCAGATTTGGCCAGAGACTGTTTAAAGCCTAGAAAGGACTGTAAAGAGGACCCGTGACAGCCAACTCTGGACTGCAGGCTTAAGAGACTCTGAGCAGGAGACAACCAAACCAGCCCAAGTTACTAAATGTGCACATTGTCTTGAATGGCTACATTGTCAGTAAGCTGTTAGGCAGCAACGGAACTTTGCTTGGCTGGCTGTATTTTCTAGAGATAGGGGAAAAAACAACAGGAGGGACTCAACACCAGGGTCACTAATATGGATGAGGGCAGAGGTGCTGTGCTGGACAATAAGCCCCCCAGGTTCCTTCCTCTACTCAACTTCCAGATGGCAGTCTAGCTCTCTCTCTCCCCAGGCAGTTTCTTAGGAAGTATGAGCAGACTAGATGATGCTCTCAATACATCTGCATTAGACAACCAAGGAATACAGTGCCCCTCTAAAATATAATTCAATGACCAAAACTAGAGGGCAGCCAGCAACAGAAACCAAAATTGTAGAGAAAGGGAAATTTCAAGACAAAAGTATTTTTTTCCTTCTGGTAATTAAAAGCAAAAGCACAGATTTCAAAAACTCCAGGGAAAGTCACCTGAGATCTAAAGCATTAAAGTACAAAAAGAAAGTTCAAGAAAAAAAAAAACACAGGAAAAATGCTCCATAAAGGATAAACAGAGGGAGGCATGGAGGTCAGAGTGATAAGAAAAACCCTTAAATTGGATGTGGTGGTGCATTCCTGTAATTGCAGGCAAAGTTCTGGAAGTTGAAAGTCTGAGTTATAAAGTGAGAAGACAGAGGAGCTGATCTCAAACAAAACACTCCCCACAGATAACAACGCACCAGGGAGACAGCTCAGAGAAGGAAGTGCTTCCCATGTGTGCAGACTGGGCTTCAGATGGCCTGCATTCGTGAAGCCAGACGTGACAGAGAACACTAACAGTCCCAGCAATGTGGGGCTGAGGCAGGTGACTCTCCAGGACATGCTGCTGCCGACCACTAACATCCCAAGATTCAGGCTCAGCCATCTCAGACAGTACGGGGTGGAGAGTGACTGTGGGAGCCACCTGACATGGCATCAGGCCCTTGAACACACACCTGACAGCTTCATGCAGATTAGTCTGTGGCTTATAAAGGAAACCTAATTTTAAGGAACAGAACGATTACTTCAAGAGAGCTTATTTGTACATTGGTTAGGTTGTTCTTTAAAGAGCCAGGGCTCACAAATCTCACACGGTCATGGGCCATCGTTGGACGGCCACTAAACCGCAGTTTCTCTCCTGCATACTTCTCCCAATACAGTTAACTAAGTGCATCGTCCACATCTGCCACTCTGATGTTCTGTCAGTCGGTGTTCATGCTGACAATGACCACTTGAGGGCTACCAGGCAAGACACTGCTGAAGTGATAAAATTAGAGCACTCAAGACTCTCTTGGCAAGACATCTGTCAGGAGCAGCAGCAGCTGCAGCGCTAGTCCCTAACCCCAGAAACCTGAACAGGGAACAGAATGTTCATCTCCAGCCAACCAGGGCTGCCACCATGAGCACAAGCCTCTGTCCTTGAGCTCCACCACAATGATAGCAGCTAAAACCAGCCTTCGCTCTAAGGCAAGCCAGTATCCACAGACATAGCTTGCAGGTGAGTTCGGTGGTCTTTCCACACAAGACGCAAGTATAAAGTACAATCCCATGTGCTTACAATAGTGCAGCAAGCTTACAGGCAACAGATTATCCACTTAGACTTTATGATCTGGTGAGTTCTATGCTAGACAAAAGAGAAGTTTGACTGTTGGGTAGACAGATGAAGCCAAACCATGCAAGGCCTTTAAAGAGCCAGGAAGATCTTAGATAAGAAAAGCCACAGCAGGTTCTTTAAAATACCACTCTGTAAAGAATTTTACCCCCAATTTGCATCTAAGAACCAGAGGGAGCCTTCAGGTAAGTTACCCTAACACACCCACGGCCACTTAGCTATTAACTGGTAAAGGCTGGACCCAACCCTCTACATTGCTAACTGTCTCTATACACGACCACCTCTATTGCTAGAGGTAGAAGCTTCATCTGAGCTAGCATTTGGAGTGAGGACCCTGGTAATCATTTAACACCTATGGCATAATTCAAACCTCAAAAAGTGTTGAGACGCTAGCTAGAGCCTGCTCACAGACAAGCAGTAAACAGTAAAAGGCTCTAGTAACCAGGAGTGCAAAGGCAAGGTTATGCTTCACCATGCCCATGGGGTTCATTAACTGAATGTGAGGGTACAGTAAAGGGTTTCCAAACACACAATGACTGGACCCTAACTCAAATTCAAACACAATGTATCCAAGGGATTTCAGGCATTGCCAGCCATCACTGAAGTCTTTGTCTGGAGCACACAATGTGTGCACTTTGCACTGTGCATGGAGACAGGCACACAACTGCCTCGCACAACTTAGCTGGGGCTAAAGACTACCGTATGGCATGAGCTACAGTTTCTTGTACACACTAAAGTTCTATGCTGTAGGAGAAACAATACTTTTAATTAGGAAAAAGACTTAATTTTTATCCATCATTCCTTAGCATATTAAGTATCAAATTAGTACATCTCTGAATTGTACTGTGGTAAAATTTTTGAGTTTTTAAAAATACTTATTAATTCTTCGAGAATTTCATATAGTGTATTTTCACCTCCATTGCTCTAAGATCCACTCAAGATCCTCCCTGTGCCTCAACTTTCTGTGTTCGCCTTTTTGCAATGTTTGATTTTAAAAGCTGTTGAGTTACTAACCTGAGTTTCATAAAAATAAAATAAATAAATAAAAGATAAAAATAAAACTGCTTAATGAATGCTAGTCTGGGATCAGGAAGGAGTCTCTGACAGTTTGGTCTTAAATACACTTCTGCCACTTTGTATTGCATATTTATAAGGGGAGATTTAAAGATGATCATAAAACTGAAGTATCTGTCTATGCTCTATGTCCTGCAGGACTGAATTCTCAGTGAAGATAATTTAATTCTTCATCTTTTTATGAACCGGTGCACCCATCTCATTAGTATTTAGGCTTGCTTTGTCTTTAGGAAGTGGTAAAATTATATGTAGCATATATATATATATACATATATATATGTGTGTGTGTATGCTTTAATTTATCATTTATTCCCAGTAAATATTTAATTTTATACCTACTACACACACACACACACACACACACACACACACACACACACACACACACCATGGTTCTCTTTATAAGAATAGAGAAAGGGGTTGTATGAGTGAGAAATGTTAAGAGTCCTGCTTTAGAGGATTGGTCAAAGGGAAGTGGTGTGGTTGTGAGCTCAAGTGAGGGGGATTTAGACCTTGGCCAGACGTAGACATTTGATATGGAACAACTCCTTATACATGCAGGCACAAGCTGCACTGGGAAAGCTCCTTTGTAGAGGAAAAGAAGAGAGAAGGAAAGGCCTAGTGGCAGCAGCTTTTTAATCAGCTAGTCAATTGATTAGAGTAAGAGAGGGGCCTTTAGTGACAGAACTCTAAAGACAGAGGCAGACAGACTCTTCGGAGTTCCAGGCCAGTCTGGGCTAGAGGAAGACCGTGGCCCTAAAATGTAAGTAAATATATAAAAAGAAACAAGAGAAGGAAGGGGTGAGAGGAGCAGATGTCCTGCCACAGAGCAAACCTGAGGCTGTCCCTGGCTGCATAAGACCATGTCCAAAAACAAAGCCAAGTCAAACAACAAAAAGGTAAAGCAGTCTACTTTCCACAAATTTTAACTGATATGATGTGCATGTATGTGTGTGTGCATGTGTGTATGTGTGCATGTGTGTATATATGTGTGCATGTGTGTATATATGTGTGTATGTATGTATGTATGCATGTATGTATTGTGTACTGGTATTTGGACACCCCCTGCCTACCTAGACATGTATATACAATCTATCCATTCACCCATTGTGTGCTCATGTTCTGTCTGTGCACAACCTGCATGCCCAGTGCCTGTGGAGGCCAGAGGAAGGCATCAGATCCTTGGTGAATTACCAAATGATTTAAGTGAAGTCCAGTATTTATGAAAGCAGATCATTTCTGACAAGATTTTCAAGTGTAATTTCTGTCATTTCGGAGATAGTTTTTGAGATAAAAATGAGAACTGTTTTTTTACTTAAGTTTCACAGATCAATTATTTCAAGTGCACACTGAGATATGTGTGGACACACATGTGAATGTTACAGAAGGCTGTGAGCTGCCTGAAGTGGGTGCTGGAAACTGAACTCGGGGCCTTCTAAGTGGTGAGCCGTCCCTCCAGAAGAGACTTGTCATCCTAACCAATGCTAAACTAGTGACTGAATGGTCGTCTATACTTGATGGAATTCTTAATAGCCCATCATTGAACAGACAGAAGGAGAAGCAGACCAGTGAAAGAACTTGGCAGGAAGAGCGTATGGCATGTTCCTGTCACCTGCCCCTGGGGACAGGGAAGCGTGTCCTACCCCAAGCACACTATCTGCTGTGTGCCAACAGAAGAAGCTCTCATAATTCTGTAGATGTGAGCGCTCTCATTTGTGAAATGAGCGATAGGCCCTTCATTGTTAGAACTTCCAAGGAAAACTGGTGCCTTTTGGAAAAAGAACTAGTTTGCTTTTCATTGAAATGCTATGTAAGTTTATACAGAACACTTAGAAGTTTTTTGTTTTTATTTTTTCATGTAATCTCCATTCCTTCCCTAGACTGGGGCTCCAACATGGCCAAGCCCTAATGTTTCCTGCTCTGTGTTCCTAACACATCACACCATGTGTGGATGCATCTCACGGAAGGCTTGTGAATGAACGAGAACAAATTCATACAGCACTCTGACTGCTTATTGACCTAATTCCAGAGGTACACGGGTAATTTCTTTACTGGTTATTACCAATTTACTTACAAAGTCTAAATGTAAAAATCTATTCACAAGCCACCTAACGATGTTACAACTTCTTTCCTTTCCAACCTGCACCCAATGGGTCTTAGTCCACAAGCTCTACTGAAAAAAAAAAGTCAGCCACTTGTGTAGGAAGACGGGGAAGGGCAGGGAGAGTTCACAGGAGGGAATGGAAGGAGCAAGGGAAAAGAACAGGGAAGGAAGATAGGACAGCCTTCTTAAAAAGGCTAAATCTCTTCCTAACATCTTACCTGCTCTACAACTAGACAGCAGAATCAGCAGCTCAAGGGTTATTAGAAACAGCCAGGGGGACGCGAGTACATATCGTGCTGCAATTAGTTCATTGAAAACTCAGTCGCTCGAGGAGCAGTCAGGCAGAGACTCCTCTCGGCTTTTTTTCCCTCCTGCCTAAGGATCTCCTACGGAGAGCTGCAACAATGCCCAAAAGAAAGGCTGCAGGTGATGCGAGCTAGGAGCCAAAGGGAAGATGGGCTCGACGGTCTGCTGTGCCTGTGCCCTTTACACAGGAGTTGAAACCTAAAAGAGCATCAACTTCAAGGAAAACGAAGACCACAAATGTCGTGGAAGAAAACAAAGATGCAGGTGCCACAACAATTCCTGAAACCAAGCCAGAAGTTGTTAAAGGAGAATGCAACATGGAAAATGCTGAAAATGGAGAAGCCAAAATTATTGAGGCACCCATTTCTAAAATGGAAACTGAGGAAGTAAAAGAACAGATAAATGAAGACACTGAAGGAGACGGAGGAGAAAAGAAAGAAGCAGTGGTAACAGAAGGCAAAAATGATGAGCTGGAAGCAAACATTCAAGATGTGGAGAACGATGAAGATGGAAATGAGCACAAAGATACAGGTGAGGAGGGAGAAGATGGGAAAAGGGAAGGAGGCCTAAAAGAGAAACCAGATGTAGCTGAAATCGAAGACGCAAAGGAGGCCAAAAATGATGAAGAGAAGGAAGACAAGGAAAAAGAAGATAACAAAGGAGGTGATGGGAAGAAGGAAGAAGAGAAAGATGACGAGGGGGAAGCTGAAACAGAGGAAGAAGTCAAAGAACAACAGAAAGAGGAAACTGAGGGGGATGATGGGAAATGCAAAGTAGAAGAAAACAAGGAAGGTGGAAAGGAAGGTCAGCATGAGGAAGAAGGGAAGGAAGATCTGCATGAGGAAGACGGAAAGGAAGATCTGCATGAGGAAGACAGAAAGGAAGATCTGCATGAGGAAGAAGGGAAGGAAGATCTGCATGAGGAAGAAGGGAAGGAAGATCTGCATGAGGAAGAAGGAAAGGAAGATCTGCATGAGGAAGACAGAAAGGAAGATCTGCATGAGGAAGACGGAAAGGAAGATCTGCATGAGGAAGAAGGGAAGGAAGATCTGCATGAGGAAGACGGGAAGGAAGATCTGCATGAGGAAGAAGGGAAGGAAGATCTGCATGAGGAAGAAGGGAAGGAAGATCTGCATGAGGAAGACGGAAAGGAAGATCTGCATGAGGAAGAAGGGAAGGAAGATCTGCATGAGGAAGAAGGAAAGGAAGATCTGCATGAGGAAGAAGGAAAGGAAGATCTGCATGAGGAAGAAGGGAAGGAAGATCTGCATGAGGAAGAAGGGAAGGAAGATCTGCATGAGGAAGAAGGAAAGGAAGATCTGCATGAGGAAGAAGGGAAGGAAGATCTGCATGAGGAAGAAGGAAAGGAAGATCTGCATGAGGAAGAAGGAAAGGAAGATCTGCATGAGGAAGAAGGAAAGGAAGATCTGCATGAGGAAGAAGGAAAGGAAGATCTGCATGAGGAAGAAGGGAAGGAAGATCTGCATGAGGAAGAAGGGAAGGAAGATCTGCATGAGGAAGAAGGGAAGGAAGATCTGCATGAGGAAGACGGAAAAAAGAAGGCTGAGGGAAACGAGGATAGAAAGAGGAAGAGCAAGAGGCTGCTGCAGAAGGGAATGATGAAAACCAGGTGGAGGAGGAGGAAGAAGCTGACAACAAAGGCTTCAAACAAGATGGAGAGAAAGGGGAGCCTGCGAGCACTGTCTACATCTGCCCTCTTCCTGTTGCAATGTTAATAGAGATAAATATTTTATCAGATATTTTATAAACAGTGCTTTTCTTTAGCATCATTCAATCTCAGACCATCATCATACCAGTTATTAGTTGCAAAATACCTAACATGACACCTTTATACATTTTGTGATTATAGTAGTGCAAAATAGGAAATGTACTTGCAACTTTGTGAATGTCATTGTGTGTACGTTATGTATTAAATCTTTGAGTTTCAACTTTATTCTTTATTTTATTATTTTTTTTATTTTTTTTTTTTGGTTCTTTTTTTCGGAGCTGGGGACCGAACCCAGGGCCTTGCGCTTCCTAGGTAAGCGCTCTACCACTGAGCTAAATCCCCAGCCCCTCAACTTTATTCTTATACGTGGTAATTTTGCAGAGTAAGAGAATTCCAAAAGAAAGAGTTTGCCACAACTTTGCTGTAGTTCTCTAGGTTGCTTTTATAAAGAAGGTCAACTATTTTCAGGTAATGCCAAAACTTAGGATTGCCATTACCAAATATAACTGTATTAGTAGCTTGGAAAGAATATACAATTTTAATTTCATTTTTGAAGAAATTTGAATGAACACTACACGTTGAGAAAAAACCAGTAAAGGATAAAACAAACTTTAAAAAATTAAAAAGTACAAAAAACACAAGTTTCTAAAATGAAATGTTTTTTAAATAACTTAGACTACTACAGTGTCAGGTGCCACTAGTCCGGGTCCTAAGAACACTTTACTTACTCACTCTGTATGTGTATGCCTGACTGAGGTGCCAACTTGCAGGAGCTGACTCTCACTCCACCACTTGGCTTCTGGAACTGAACTCAGGAAACAGGGTTCATAGCAAGCTCACTTCCCACTGAGCCTTCTCTGGCCTGCGTCTTGGCTCCTAACCCTAGCTTCTGAGTTTTGTTTTCGAGCAGGTGGGTGAGCTCCCCTAGACATGACTGTAGCGGGTGGGATCCTCAACCTGTTTTTTGTTTTTTTTTTAAAGATCTATTTATTTATTTTATGTATGTGAGTACACCGTAGCTGTCTTCAGACACACCAGAAGACGGCATTGGATTCCATGACAGATGGTTGTGAGCCACCATGTGGTTGCTGGGAATTGAACTCAGGACCTCTGGAAGAGCAGTCAGTGCTCTTAACCGCTGAGCCATCTCTCCAGCCCCCTCAATCTGTTTTTATTAATGCATTCTATATGACAAAACTGCACGTCAGGCTGAGGCCCTGACACGAACTGTGTATGCCAACCTACTTCAAGTAAGGAAGCAACTTTGCTCCTGTGTGAAACCTAAAATAAGATGTCAACATTCTTCTCTATATTCTTTTCCTCAGTTATAAAGGAGCTGAACCATTAATTTTTTAATTTATTTTTCCATTTCAGGGAATATCACCAAGCCCTAAAACAAATGCAGTGTTAAACTCACTTTAATTTTAAAAATAATTTTGGGATTATTATTATAATTATACCTTATAATTTTGGGATGTATATCTCATTCTTAGAGCTCTCAGGAGATGGAAGCCACACAACTGTTTACTCCAGAACCATTCCATCCCAAGCTGCATTCTCTGGTCCAGTGGCCCTCATCCTTCTTCCCAATGCTGCAGCCCTTTAATACAGTTCCTCATGTCATGGTGACCCCAACACTATTTTGTTGCTACCTCATAACTGCAAATTTGCTACTGATATGAATCATAATGTAAATATCTGCTATGCACGATATCTGCTATGCAACCTCCAAAGGGGTCATGACCACAGGATGAGAAATGCTGGACTAGCTGCTAGCTGGGTTTTACGTGTTAGCAAAGACACACTGGCTAGCAGCTAAACAGTTGTGCACACTATAGCAGACACAGTTAAAGAACAACTTCCAAGTAACTTTTTATAAAAATACTATTGTAATAAAAAAAAACGAGAATTGTAAGAAAATATTATCCACTTTGTGATACAGAGTTCCCTAGCATTAAAGGGAGCAGGACACTTTTGCTGTTCTCGTTTCTGTGGAAGGTTGCCGCAAGCTCTGGTTACAGTTCAGCACAGCTGGAGAGCAGGGGGCTGCAGGCTAGGAGACAGGCCACAGGCTCTGAGTCATGCTCTAGAAAACCGACCTGTGTGGTGCTACACTGTGCCCTCTGCAGGAAGGCTGACAGCCCACAGTGAAGCATCCACTCTGGTCCAGACCCACAGGGCTGGAGCTCATGCTCATGACTGGAGTTAATATGCTAAGGCGAAAGCCAAAACCACGGACAATCCTATGGGAATGGAAATAAGCACCTCCAACAGAAAGACATTCCAAACGGTTTTAATAGTGAACCAAGTGTTAGCCTGTGAAAAACTCAACTTTTCTGATGTGAAACTTTTGGCATCTTATATCAACCTCAGTTATATCTAAATACAGAACAAAATTTGTGAAAACCTAAGAAAGTATTCTCCCTTTAGCTTTTCCAACACAGCCCATGTTGAAAAACCTTTCTTTCTCCATCTGCACTAAGATTTACAGAGTTTAAGGATGGCTGAAGAGAGAGAGCTTCAGGACACCCTGGGACTTCCTCAACTGGCAATTACTTGTGCCTTCCAACCTGACTGGAAGATTTTGTAAAAATGGGGGAACACAAAAATAAAAAAATCAGATTAAAGTTATTACCAAAGAACTTATCAAACACGTTCATTCGGCAAAGGTTCACAGTGCACACCCCATTTAGGTTAGGAAAATGTAACATACAACTTAAACTTACACAATACAAAGTATCTCACTGTACCACTGCAAAGAGATAAAGAAATTCAGGACAATAAAAGCTAAGGAAAAAAGACCCTGGACACTGGGCACTGAGAAAGGTGCGCATGTAACGTCAGTGAAACAATGTAACCACTGTACACAGGCACACTGACTCCCACAGCGTTTGCAAGTCTCTGCTGTGACACGACAGGGGTCGGGCAGGAGATAGAGACTACTGGCACCATAACATGCAATGGCTGAGACCCTTTATCACCCTGTGGTCGCATCAGGGGATATTGGAAGTCTTCTGAATAGCATCCTGAGAGGCTGCTTTCTTAGAAGGCAAGCATAGAGCTTCATAGATGAGAATTAAAGGGCGGGAAGCAGGGTTTTCATGCTCTTTGTTGGCTAGAAATGCTTTCGTGCTCACAGACCTCTCTACAGTAGCAAACCACTATGCCACGCTCCCCCCCCCCCCCCCCCACACACACGACCAGAGGCACCCTTTCCTCTCCCTTCTCTGCCCACATTCTAGCTAGATCTCTTTTCTTTCTCAGTTCTGGTTCCTTGCCTCTCGTGAGTTCACGTCAGATCAGTCAAAAGCCTATGGAACAGAACAGAAAGTCTTTCCGGCTATTAGCTCTGCCCAGCACCATGAGACCACTACCACCACCACCACCACCACCATCACCACTACCACCACCACCTCCTCCTCCACAACCACCACCCCCACCACCATCACCACCATCACACCACAACCATCACCTCCACCACCACCACCATCACCACCATCACACCACAACCATCACCTCCACCACCACCACCACCACCACCATCACACCACAGCCATCACCTCCATCACCACCACCACCATCACCACCCCCTCCACCACCACCACCATCACACCACAGCCATCACCTCCACCACCACCACCACCATCACACCACAGCCATCACCTCCACCACCACCACCACCATCACACCACAGCCATCATCTCCACCACCTCCACCACCACCTCCTCCACCACCACCACCACCACCACCTCCCTAACTTTATCTGAACCCAGTTGTTGAAGACCTGTGAGGTGCTAGCCTGGGACAGGAGCAAAACTAGCAGTTACTACACCAGATGCCTAAGGGTTAGATAAAAGAGAATTTCAATAAAGCTCACACCCTTCCTCTATGGTCACCCAGACCTAAATACAGCACTGGTCCCAGGCTGAGAGCATCCACACTTTCATTCTCCACACGGGCACAGACAAACTCAATCCCAGTTTATAATTTTAGTCAAACAAAGTGTTGAGTTTTCCAATTGTGATCATTTTTCTCACTTACCTACCAAGCAACTGCTTCAACCAGTATCTGCAAACAGCCAAATGAGCAAGCTGTCTTCATATGCAATCTGATCTACACACTACTACTGTAAATTTTCTTAAAAATTAAGACTATAAGCCAATACACAATATATGTCTATAATCCTTGTACTTGGGGGTAGAGACACAAGGATCACAAGTTCAAGGACAGCCTAGGCTACGATAGTGAGGTAGACTGTCTCAAAAACTAACAAACTGAACAACAAACAAAAGTCCATAGATTTAAAACGTCCCAGATGGTGTGTGTGGTAGCACACGCCTTTAACCCCATCACCTAGAGGGCAGAAGCAGGCAGACTTCTGAGTCTGAGCTCAGCCTGGTCTACAGAGTGAGTCCAGGACAGCTAGACCTACATGGTGAGACCAGGATACACCTATCAGTAACTCTAGTTTATCTGACTCTCTTCTGGCTTCTTCAGGAACCAGACACATACATGATGTACACATGTATATACTCTAGCAAAATGCTCATACTGAAATAAAACTAAATAAATCTTTTAAAGAGCTTCTAAACAAATTGTATCTAAATAAAAGACTAAAACTGAAGAGCCAAGCTTTGATTACTTTCAACTGGAACAGTAAGACAAATAACAGTTACAATTTTTTACATAATCATTCCACTTTTCTTTGATATCCTCAGGTATGAGGTATAGTAAAAACTTAAAAATAAAAGAAACCAGAGTGGCACACTTTTAATACAAGCGCTCAGGACAATAAAGTCAGGCAGACCTGTGAGAGCCAGCAGACCTGTGAGAGCTAGAGGTTACCTTGGTCCATAGTGCGTTCCCGGCCACCCAGGGTTTCACAGCTGGGCCTGTCTTAAAAACAACAATAAAGACCAAGCTGGGACAGGGTGGACCTGGGAGAAGTGAGGGTTACAGTAGGAAGTGACTATCACCAAAATACACCGTACGAAATTCTCAAATACTGAAAACAGTATATCTACACTTTTAAAATTTCTTGTTGGTTCTTTGTATGAATATTTTGCGTGCATGTATATATGTGCACTGTGTTTGCCTGGTGCTTAAGGAAAACAGGAAAGGCACCAGATCTCCCGGATCTGCAATTACAGATGGTTGTGAGCCAACAGCGTAGGGAGTTTACCCCAGTGCTCTACAACTGCAGCATCGCCCCTAATCACTGAGCCACCACTTCAACCCAAACGTTCTTTTGTAAAGACATAAAACACTCAGATTCTGACCTGAAGGATGACTTATTGGTTAAAAGCACTTGCCACCAAGTCACATGACCTCCTAAAATAAATTGTTTTAAATTAAGGAAGTTTTTTTAAAAGCCAATTTAAAAAAAGCCCACAAACAAATCAATCACGAAACTTAGTCTAGCTCGGTATACTAATAAGCCTTTAATCCCAGCACTTGGGAGACAGAGGCAGGAAGACATCTGATGCAGCCTTCCCTACATAGCAAGTTCCGGGTGAGGCAGGCCCACATAGTTTAACTCTAGCACTCAGGAGATATAGTCCGACAAAACTGTGAGTTCAAAGCCAGCAAGGACTATATAGTGAGACCCTGTGTAAAAGTGAAACCACTGTGACACCTAAACAGAAGGATCAGAAGGATATGGCCACGCTGATAAAAACCCTCGAGTAGATCTTAAACTTTACATACAGTTCAATGTATGAGTAAAACTGGACACAGCAACTCCAAGTGAGGTTTACAACTGAGAACCACAGACCAAGAACACAATGCAAAAGCACGGTGGTAAGGCACGAATGTCTGACGGGTAGAGACCAAATCCACAAGCATTCCTACTTGGGAGCCCAGGGACTTGAGTTAGCCACTTAACCCTTAAAAGCATCCCTTCTACCAAGTGACAACCACACTGGCGTACTTCTTAAGGTTCAATGTTATCGTCAGCTAAGTTCTATTCTATTTTTGTTGTGGTTGGTGGTGGTGTTTGTCTGTTTTGAAACAGGATCTCTCTACACACCCCTAGCTGTCCTGGAACAGAGGCTCCATCTGTCTGTCCCAGTGCTGCCACTGAGGCATGTACCAGTTCGTCCAGCTACTAGTTTTGTTCTATGTTTAAATCTCCACAACACATATGAAGCTAAAGTTAACTTTTAAGTCTCTGAATTGTCTTGAATATCAAAAATCAGCCTTCTGATGCTCTCTCTCTGCATTCTGTACAACTTCCAGGAATATGTACACACGAATCACTTCCTATTCCCTTCACTGTCAAGTGCAAGTTCACGATCCTACGTGCTTTGTTTGTGCTACTACTGGGGTTGTTTCTGTTCACATTTGACTTTTACCTCCTTAGAAATCTTAACTGACAAACAATCTTTCTTGGTTTTTTGTTTGTCTGTTTTAAGATTTATTATATATACAATAGTCTTCCTGCATGTATGTTTGCATGCCAGAAGAGGGCACCAGATCTCATTGTAGATGGCTATGAGCCACCATGTGGTTTCTGGGAATTGAACTCAGAACCTATGGAAGAACAGCCACTGCTCATAACTGCTGAGCCATCTCTCCAGCCTGGCAAACAAGCTTTGTATACTAGGTAAATGAAAAAAAAAAATCCACCATGGTTTTGAGAGAGAGAGAGAGAGAGAGAGAGAGAGAGAGAGAGAGAGAGAGAGAGAGAGAGAGAGAGAAACTGGTCCCTACCTGGCAAAGTGTGACACATCTGTAATCCTAATTGGGAGGTGAGGCAGGAGGATCAGTTAAAGGCTGTTCTTGTACCCAGAATCAAGGCTAGCAGAGCTACATGAGACCCTGTTACAAAACAAAGCATCATCAACAACAAAAACAGAACAGGATTTCTATCTGTGCATGCATGGTTGTGAGTGAGTGTGTGTGTGAGTGTGTGTGTGAGTGTGAGTGTGAGTGTGAGAGTGTGTGTGAGTGTGAGTGAGTGTGTGAGTGTGAGTGTGTGAGTGAGTGTGAGAGTGTGTGTGAGTGTGTGTGTGAGTGTGTGTGTGTGTGTGTGTTGTGAGCCACCGGTGTGAGTGCTCACATGCATCTCCTACCAGTGCAGCACTAGTAGTAAGAAGCACTGCAGTCACATCTCATGCTGTCGTCTGCTACGCCCATAACTGAACGGTTAGTTCCTGAGATCTCAAGTACACACACAGGAATGACTGGATCACCACTCCACCTCCATCTCTTCTCACACAGATAGCAACTTCCTGTAGATTTGAGACTTTGTACCTAGGCATGGAGCTCACTTGATTTTGTGACTGTATGCAGTATAAGTGAGGCTGGGCTTGATCCCCACTACACACACATATACTCGAGCGCACACACACACACACAGACACACACAGATACACACACACTCATACACACAGATACACACACAGATACACACACAGATACACAGACACACACAGATACACACACTCACAAAGATACACACTCATACAGATACACACACTCACACACAGATACAGAGATACACACACAGATACACACGCACACAGATACACAGACACACACACACAGACACACGCGCACACAGACACAGACAGACACACACACACACATACACACACACACAAGAACTGTGGCTTCCCACTGTGCAGCTCACATTAGTAGGCATTCTGGGACGCTGTCTCCTGGTTTCCATGGTCCCTAGACTCCCTGGTCCCAACCGGCCATGCCCATTCTGCCAGTCTCAGCCACATCTACTCTGAAGAAGTACAAGGACAACTGCGGGATTTTTTTTTCCACTGCTAGACGCCAGTTGCCTCTAGAGACAGGGACAGCCAGGACCCCAGGCAAGCAGGACACAGGCACGGGCTCTGTGACTCAGTACCTCACATGCCTTACAAGGAAGCAGGACACAGGCACGGGCTCTGTGACTACCTCACATGCCCTACAAGGTGTTTACTTCCATCCAGCCCTTCCTTATGCTAAGGAACCGAGCAACAGTGAATTTCTTGTCACAGGTAGGGACACAAAGTTTTGGTAGAATATATTCAATTATTGTTGAAGTTTCTAGATACCACAAGACCAAATCTGTTACATGAAAAAATGTCAATAAAGCTATTAATGAAAACACTTAAGCATGGTGGTGCACGCCTTTAATTCTAGCACTTGGGAAGCAGAGCTCTGAGTTTGAAGCCAGCAGGGTCAATGTAGTGAATTCCAGGACAGCTTGAACTACAAAGTAAAAGCCTGACTCAAAAAAAGCAAAGAGGTGGCGGGCGGGGGGGGGGGGGGCTAGAGAGATGGCTGGGAAGTTAAGATCACTGCTGCTCTTCCACAGGATCTAAGTTCAAATCCTGGCACCCATATGGCAGTTTATACCATCTATTATGGCCCCACAGGATGCCTTTTTCTGGTATGCAGACAAGGCATACATGTACATAAAATAAATGAATGAATAAATACTTAAAAAAAAACTTACAGACTATCTCTACGATCTGTTACCTGGGGGACTGGTTTTGCTTTTTAATTCTTTATTTCTTATATGTATGTAGTACGTCCGTGTTTGTGGGCCCACTGAGATGCTGGAGTTGCAGGTGGCTGTCTGCCACCCTACTTTTCTTCAGTTTGTTTTGCTTCAAGGCAGGTCTATTGTATAGCTCTGCCAGGCCTGGAGGATGACCCTATGGCCTCACCCTCCTGAGTGGACCATAACTCATAATCTGCTCTTATAAAATGGGATTTGGAGCACGACCTGAAGTCAAGAACAAGAACAAACATGGCAAAGGTGAAAAGACAACTTCTACAATTTCCTCTTTTTCTCTACCTCTTCTCTTCCTTCACCTCTGAATAAAGTCAGGCATGGCGGCACATATCTTTAATACCAGCACTGAGGAGACAGAGGCAGACAGACTTTGTGAGTTAGAGGCCAGCACAGTCTACACAGCAAGTATGGTGTGTTGATCTGAATAGGTATGTCCCCCACACTCATGTGTTTAAATGCCTGGCTCATAAGGGGTGGCACTG
The DNA here is from genome assembly GCF_021556685.1 of Rattus norvegicus. Classification (NCBI taxonomy): domain Eukaryota; kingdom Metazoa; phylum Chordata; class Mammalia; order Rodentia; family Muridae; genus Rattus; species Rattus norvegicus. The sequence continues at coordinate 10,754,172 of NC_141548.1, read as the reverse complement.
TGTTGGAGGAAGAGTGTCACTGTGGGGTGGGCTTGAGGTCTCCCATGCTCAAGCTATGCCCAGTGAGGCTGTCCTTGAATCAAGATGTAGAACTCAGCTTCGTCTCCAGCATCATATCAGCCTGCATGCTGCCATGTTCCTGCTGTGACAATCATGGAGCTGTAAGCCGGTCCCAGCTAAACGTTTTCCTTTGTAAGAGTTACCACGGTCATAGTGTTTCTTCACAGCAATAAAACTCTGACTTATGGCTACCCTGATTTTTTTGAGGCTACTAAAATAACTGTAAACAAAGCCCAAAATGTAATAATAATAAAAGAAGTCAAAATCTCAAATAAATAAACAAATAAATAGCAAGTAATCAAGTAGTGTCTTTCTTCAGATGTAGGCCAATGGTACTGAGGACTATTGGGCACTCCTCTATGTAGGCTCCACCCATGGGCTTCCTCATGAAACTAAGAGAACAGCATGCCACTGCCACCCATCTCTCCACCAGGCTACTACCCTCACCACTCTAGCCACCCTGGCCATCCCTACACTTACCGCTCTCCCACTTGGCTGCCATTTGGCCTAAAATGCCCTCCTCAAGGTTGGGTTTTTACCATCTCTCCCTCAGTGGCACTAGCCACTGCCCTAACTGGCCAGCTCCTACGGCAGTTAACCTGATGTTGCTCTGTACGATACAGAAGGTGCTTCCCATAGAAACAGGCAACAGTAAATTAAGGATAAACTCTTTTATTGGAGACATAGGTCTCTCTTACGGCATTATGAATGAATGCTCCCCATCACGGGAACACCACCTTTCCAGGGTTAACTTGAGAATATGTGGCATAACAGAAATCACTCAGTGAATATGAGAATGAGTGGGAATATACTTCAAGGAGTCACTGTCCTCAGCTGGGTCATGTAAGGAAGGGACCCAGGGAAGCACGTAACAGAGCGGCAGCAGGACTGCAACAATTTATACTGCTACACCGGGTCCCAGAGAAACAGACTAATTACACGTGAGACAGTAGGAAGGAGACCACTGCCCACTCCAGTCGAGTCACTGATAATCATGTGAGACCTCAAAACAATTTCAAAAGCAGTGACAACTTAACTGGAATGACCAGCATCTGCTGTTTAACAGACAACCCTCATATGCAATGGCAAGTGTTTGGTATGCTACGTATGTTAAAGATTCATTTAAAAAACCAGAACCCTGCTTAACGTGGTCTACTCTAACTGAGGTCTAAACAACGCCCTCAATGGTTAGGCCCGTGAGAGTTAATATATATGGTCTCGTACATGGAAGTTTTTGTTATGGTGGGATTCGCATATCCCAGGCTAAACTTTCAACGTGCCAAGGATGACCCTGATTCAGACCCTCCTGTCTCCACCTCTGGGGTGTAGGATTACAGGCATGTACCACTTATCAACTTTACTTGGTTTTGGGGACCAAACTTGGGCTTTGTGCACACTAGGCAAGCACTCTAGTCACTCAACTATTATCTGGCTGCAGGATTTTGTAGTGCTTGTGGGAATTGAACTTAGGACCTCACGCATGCTAGATAAGCACTCTACCACAGAGCTATAATCATAGACAGGTACATCAAGTTTTATCTGCTTCATGAAAATTCAAATGTAACAAAGTATTTTCTGGCTAAGTGAACATGTTCATAAGAAATTTCTGAGAAAATCCAAACAGCTAGCCACAATTTTCTTAAAAGAATAGAAAGGAAGGGAGCAGACTAGGATGAGAGAAACACAGAAATTAAGCCTGAGTTGACCAAGATTCCAAGCACGAAGGAAAATGTTACTAGACAGACGGAGAATAAAGTCAGCACACTGCAGTAAGCATGTGCCATGCTCAGTCCTAGGTCCCTCAGAGGCCTGAAGGGCGCTGGGAAGACTCACAGCTGCAAGAGGGCTCAGAGGGCCTGTCATAGAAGCACACCCTTTGGAAAGCGATGGCAGTTAGACCACGACCAGCCACTACGTACAGAAAGGATTTAGTAGTGGCTCTGGGAATTAAAACAAGACAGCACGGTCACTGCTGGGTCACTGGGAGGCACCCGGATAAAGTCAGCAGGTACTTTCCGTGTGTTAACCTCCACAGCAGGCTGGAGAGGCGGCTCACAACCATCTGTAAAGAGATCCGATGCCCTCTTCTGGTGTGTCTGAAGACCGCTACAGTGTACTCATATATAATAAATAAATAAATCTTAAAAAAAAAAGTCTCCGCAGCAAAGAACACTTCTCCGTAACTCCTTGCTGATGCACAGCTCACAGAGAAATGAGAGGAGAGCCGACATCCCCACCTGAACACCCTGGGCTGAAGGTCAGAACATCTTGACTTTTCCTCCAAAGACACGTTTTAACTTGCAGGTGCTATGCTACAGAGTACACTTCCACATTTATAAACTGGTAAGAGTAAAATAAAGGAGAATCTATTTTATTGGGGACACAAATCCAAGGTTACAGTTGGAACAAGAACTGTATCCTCACTGGCACTTAGGGGGCCATCACCATCCTGCGGCACCTACCCTGCATGAACACCCCAAGGTCCCACACCAGTCCCTCTAGGGATGAAACGATGTGGCCAAGGATATTCTCTAAGAGGGCTCTGCGGCCGGGACAAAGGGCAACGCCGCAGAAGCGAAGCTGCGGTCCACTGCCAGGCGCCGTGTACACCTTACTATAAGCAGGAAGCTACAGTTATTTTGGGATATTTACTTAGGTTAGAGGAACATTATCACTCATGTTTTAGAAAGCCTCTTGGGTGCATGTAATAAAACAAATGTTTTCTTTGAGGGTCTTTTATGTAAACCAATTGAATGATCTTCTATGAGGATAAATGTGCTCTAGCAAACTCTGCCAAGAAATAAATTTTTATAACACCAATTCCAGTAAATTATGTTTTAAGAGTGAAGTGTGTTTCCAGAGAAGGCAAGGTCGTGGTGGTGGGAGAAATCTAACTCACTCTGCAGTGAGATCCCTCTGCAGACAAGACACCTGTGGTCCACCTTTCCACCCGCTTGCCTCAGGCAGCCTAAGGCTCCCAGGACCACAAATCCTGTTTCCAAACATTTCCCCAAATTAATGAAATTAGGCAAGACCAAGAGAACATGCATAGTCTAAAGTCAGTATGGCTGACTCAAGGGAGAGAGGATGTTTGCCAGGTGTATTTTGGGGTCCTGGGAGCCAGGCGTGGGGGTCACACCTTTAATCCCACTGCTTAGGAAGCAGAGACAGACGACTACCTTCAAGTTCCAGGCTAGCCTGGACTACACAGCAAGCTCAAGGCCAGCCAGGGGACCCTCTTTCAAGAATAAAATAAGTAAATCTAGGGGTTGGAAGGATGGTATGTACTTGAGCTTCAGGGGTTCAACGCTTCCTTCTGGACATTCTGGGTGAGCACACGTGTGGCAGATAACGCATTCGTTCTTATTCTCTCTCACCCCCACATAAGCAAAAATAATCTTAAAAAAAAAAAAGAATTCTAGGAATTAAGTAATTTTGCCTATAGAGGGCAAAAGAAATAATGAATCACTTTTCTGGATAAACACAATGAAATCTTTTAGCTGAGAACAGAAACATCTTTTTTAACTGAAAAACCATCCCCTTTTCTGTATTATGTAACGTGGATCTGTACAATGTGGTCAGCACCACACCTGGGGTTGTGCTGTGCAGTGAGGACTTGCTGGCTGACTTCCCTGTGCCTGGCAGGCATCATGCTAGGCTTAATGGCCACTCTAGTCTGAGAACAGCCAGCCACCACTTCCTGACATTCCCTCTCCACTCATTACACTAGGGAAGTGTGGACAGCTAAGTGTGAGCAAGATGTTCAAGTCCCACACAGAGCTCCTCGGCCATCCCCCTCTCTCTGAGTGAGTCACAGGCCTCCCCATCCATCAGATTCAACAGTGAGGTCTACCAAACATCCTCAAAATATTCCTGAGTCCCAACCCCTATACCTAACTTCTATTTGACACCTTAGTTCGGATGCCTGGTGGGAAACAACCTCACACCCACTTTGTCTGAATAGTCATTTCCAGTCTGACTTCCCAGCACACGGAGCCTGGCTCTAGGCCAGGTTTTACTGCCCTTCAGCCCACGGTTGAGGTAAGTGTCACTTGTAGCTCAACATCAAGAAGGGCTCCCCCAACTCTTTACTGGATCTGAGCCTCCTCTTCTGTCTCCTCACAGGACCTTCTCACAGCACTTTGGCCTGGCAAATACACTTTGCTGGAGTGTATTTAGAAGTCTGAAAGCGCACACACACACACACAGACACACACAGACACACACAGACACACACACACACACACAGACCCACACACACACACACACAGACCCACACACACACACACACACACACACACACACACACCCAATGGTCCTTTATTACTGTACTCCACAAGTTCTTTCCTACCAGCCATCACATCACGAGGTGTACAAATCCCTTTATTGCTGTCTGTATTGCCCACTATGCTGGCTAGATTTATGTCAACCTGATACAAGAGTCATCTGGGAAGTGGAAACCCAATTAAGAAACTGCTCCTGGCGAGCCTGTGGAGCGTTTTCTTGATTAATGATTGATGTGTGAGAATCCAGCTCACCGTGGATGGTGCATCCCTGAATAGGGGTTCTAAGTCGTGTAAGGAAGCAGTTTGAGCAAATCATGAGAAGCCAGCCAGATGGATCGCAGCAGCCCTCCACGGTCTGTTTCAGTTCCTAACCTGACTTCCCTCAAGTTGCATGGTCTTTATCACAGCAATAAACACCTTAACAAAAGACATCTACTAAAGTCCACGGTCCACAGCTCTGGCTTAGCCCTGCAGAGCAATGGCAGTACTCAACACAGTTTACGGCTGCCACACTGAGCAATTTTCTTCTTTCTGCTAATAAGATTATCCCAAACTGTTTTTTCTAGGTTTTGTTTTTGTTTTTGTTTTGATTGTTTTGAGACAGAGTCTCATTCTGTAGCACAGGCTATGCCCAAACTCAAGGCAATCCTCCTGCTTCAGACAAGGGCTGATATTAGAGGTGTGATATATCATATCAAGTTCAAGTCTTTTTCTGTAAGATTTACTGGGGTATACCCCATACAAGCTTTCCATCTATCATTTAAACAGACACAAATGCCTAAAGTCCTGACAGTATCAGTCGTCATCATACCAATGCCAAGAGCCCTACTGAGACCACACCACTGATTAATATTACAGGAAACAGTACTGACACGGTCCAGGCTGGGGAAGTCTGATGTGACACTAGTGGTCAAGCTGCTTCTGGACACTATGCAAGAGCTGGATGACATCAGCACTTCTCTTCTCATCTGTCATGTTACTAACTTGTCAAGTTCACACACTCTGACAGGCAGAGGACCCTGCCCCAGGCAGCACCATGGCTCCCAAAGGCTCCCCCATGCGATATGGGTTCTGGAAAGCTACTCACAGTCACGTGAGCATATTAAAGGGAAGACTGGTTTGAATATAGCAGCTCCAGCATTCATTAGCCTCCCAAGCACAGATCTGATGAGCTCCTAGCCTCCAAGGAGGAGGAGGTGCCCGGGGTGAGAAGGACAAGCTGCACCAGGTACCAGGCTCGCCCTGTGTCTCACTCAAGGCAGGGCTGAGTGAGCGGATGTGTGAGAACGGTTTCCTATGTAAGCCCTATTGCACTCTACTGGTGACAGGAGGGCATCAGACGTCTCAGGAGGGTCAGTTCCAGCTCTTCTAACAGACACCTGCTTGGAACACCTTTAGGGTACTGGACCCCAGTTATTTAGCATCCCTACACCACTGCTCCCTTGTAGACAACCTTATAAAATGAAAGTGTACACAATGTTATTTTTTTAATTATACTACCGGTCCAGTCTGGAGAACAGACCACATCTTTTTTTTATTTAAATCACACTGATGTCCTGCCCCTCTGTGACACTGGAGGGCCCAAACTGCCAACAATGCCTGGGGCTGTGGACAGCTGTGAGACAGTTTCCCCAACTCTTGTTTGCATTCTTTGTTAAAGAATGTAAGAAGATGTTCTGTGACCCATCGGGTTGACACTAGTCACTTCGAGTTTATGAGTTCAATTCGCAGTGAGGATCGACTGTTTCTCAGGCACCATAGGGATGCGGAGACAGAGCAGTCCCAGCTCTCAAGGAGCGTACGGTGTCACGGGAAGGGCAGGCGGGAGGCAGATGCTACTGCTCTGCCTTTGCCAATAGCTCGACTCCGCGTTCTGCTTCCTTCTCCTGTTTAAAACTGTTCCATCTCCTTCTTGTCCCTCCACCCTTCTCTGTTTGCTTCCCCTTTTGGTCTATTACAAAAAACAAACAAACAAACAAACCGAAAACCACACTGAAAAGCTGTTTAAGTTTCTTCCTGTCTCCCAGAGCCATGGCAGCCCTTCCTGCTTCTTGGCTTCCTCTTTTTCCAGATCTTCTTTCTTTACCTGTCCTCCATTACAGATATTCCTCAGAACACGGTTCTATCTGGAACTTGCTATGTAGCCCACAATTGCTTCGAATGCATGCTCCTCCTGCCTCAGTCTTCCCTGCGCTGTTACTGTGGTTTGTGACCAGCTTTTAGAACACAATTGCTAGCCCTCTTCGTCCCAGAGAATCTCATACACTTCATCATCAAAAACTTTCCAAACTCATGTGGAAAGTCACCTTCAGCCTTCGCACCTTTGACTCAAGCATACTTCACCACTTAATGAAAGCAGCTTTCATTCACACTCTATGATAGTTAAACAAAGAAACCATGTGTCCTGGTCAGCTCTGACTGTGAGGCTGACAACCTACAATCATCTGGGACTCTCAAGAGAGAAATCACTAGGACTGATATGTCTGTAGGGAATTATCTTGTTGATTGTTATAAGGAAGGCCTAGCCCACTGCAGGTGGCAACATTCCCTAGCCAGGCCTGTCCTGGGCTGTCTAAGGAAGCTGACTAAACATTGCCTGCACACGCCAGCAAGCAGAACTCTATGGCTTCTTCTGCTGTGTTTCCTTGGTCAGAGGTGATGCAGTATGGACCAGCTGGCAGACAGACCTGCTCTGATGTGTCTAAGTGACAGATAGAATAAAAGGCTTTCTACCCTAAGTTCGTTTTGGTCATGGTATTTATCTCATCACTAATGAAATTAAGAACTATACAAATGTAGGGGTTGGGGATTTAGCTCAGTGGTAGAGCGCTTGCCTAGCAAGCGCAAGGCCCAGGGTTCGGTCCCCAGCTCTGGAAAAAACAAAAACAAAAACAAAAAAAAAAATCGCAAACAAAAGAACTATACAAATGTAAAGTTTCCATAGACAGTTAAAGTGTACTACACTAGTCTCCCGATGTCTTTCTTTTACAGCTCTGAAATCTTTCAATTGAAAAGTTGGGGGAAACCTACAGGGTCAGAAACAAAAACGTAAGTTATTGCCTTTGCCTCTTGGAGAATTTATAGTCTACTTAATTTGCCTAATCTAACCTAAAAGCAGGCAGAGCCGAGAGTTCAATAATTGATCAAATAAGCTCAGATATAAAATCAAACTACAATCATGGTCTACTCTGTGGCAGCAACATGCTCGACACTATATATGATCCACAGAACAACGTTGGGGACAGAACTTGCCTCTCTAAGCCATTTTTCTTGTCCTAGCTTCTGTGCTACTCAAACCCAAAACCCCTGTTTCCCTTCAGCAGGCAAGTTTCCTGGTTCTTCTGGTTCAAGCCTGCTGCTGCCTGTTTCCCAAGACCTCTGGCCTCGCACTATAGCACCAACTAAGTCTACTGCTTCCTACTCAGCCTCATGCCATCCTTGTCTTTGTCAAATTGTTTCATCAACATTTCATTTCCCACTCAAAAGTTTCCAAGATTCTCTAATGTCTTCTCTAAAGTGAAATGCAAGCCCGTGGCTTGACAGAGGAGCTCACATTTTACTCTCCTTACACCCTCCCACTTGTTCTGCACTCTGAAGCCAAAGGCTCACCCACCATGTGACAGCTCTCCCTGCCTGCCCTCCACCACGTTTGCTGGCAGCTTCCTCCAGTGAGTCTACATCTCACTCTTCAATCCAATCCTCTTGAAATCTTCCCAGATGAGTAAGTGCTCCAGCCTCGGGCTGTGCAGTGAGGGCAAAGCCATTTCTCTCTTCTGCCCTCACACCAAGGCACTAGTGGCTACTACGTCAATACCTCAGCACCGTTCACAGATGATGAACCACCTCATGTACAACAAGCAATAAGGCTGTGACGGAGACAATGGGCGCCTTTACCTAAAACCACTTTCACCTCTTGAGCTACAAGGATTTTTTTTAAAAAACATTTAACAATATTGTTTTACTGTGTTTTAAAATACTTTTTTAAAGATTTATCTATGTGTATGTTTCTGTGTGAGTGTGGCTACCTGTGAAGACCACAAGAAAGCATCGGATCCCTCAGAGATGGAATTGTGGGTAGTTGTGAATCCTCTCACACACCCCAGCCCCCTAAAGAGCAGCCCTCTCAGGGAATCACTTCTGTCCTACTGTGGTTTTACACACACAACTGACTATATACAATTTAGCATTTTAACATTCTAAGTGTACAATTCAGTGACACTATTACATCTGCAACACTGTACAACTACTGACACTATCCTGCTCCAATACGTTCACTATTCAATACAGAAACTTTAATGATTCATAACTCCTTACCAGGAGGCAAAGCAGGAGGATGATGAATTCAGAGCTAGCCTAGTTACACAGCAAGAACCTGTCTCAAAGCAAGGGAGTGCTAGCAAGAAGCGGTAACCTCAGCATTTGCAGGTGGAAGCAGGAAGACGAAGAGCTCAGTCATCCTCACGAAACAGCAAGTTCAAGGTCAGCCTGAGCTACATGAAGACAAAGTTGGGCTTCCACACACTGAGAGGTAGACAAGATAAGCAATGGGCCCTCTTAGCCAAGAGGATAAGGCTGAGAACTATGAGACAGATGTACTGCTTGTTTTTCTGGGCTTTTTTTGGTTGTTTTTTGGTTTTACAAGACAGGGTCTCTCTCTGTATCCCTTGCTGTCCTCGAACTCTGTTTTGTTTTGTTAATTATGTTGTTTCACCTCAAAATTCTTTAAGAGGAAAAAATTTATCTGTATGTAATATAACTCTGGATGGGGAAGGTACTGACTCAATGTTACATAGTCAAATAAATAAAAAAAGTAAAATAAAAACACTTGTCAAATAAAATAACATTATATAGAGAAAAGTTCATTTTTGCTACCCTTTGTCTGTGCTTAAAAGGCTTAGTGACTTCTCAAAAATACTTTATCTGTAATGACAGCAACCAAAATTTTGAATTTTAGGTTCCCATTAGCACTAGAGCCTTGCTTATAATATAGACATTCCTATCAAAACTAAAGGACTTAGGCAAAATAGCCACTTATGATGAGTAAACTTACTCCAAAACCATTCATGTTTAGTCATCCAGCTAGCAATCAATTTAGCAAAGTATGGGCTATGGGCTACAAATGACAGCTACACAATGAGCCTCGTGGCTCAGAGACCACGGCTTCTAGAGGGCATGGTTTTTCTGAAATGGAGCGAGCTGTGGAACTGCTACAGGAGTCACAATTTCCTCCTTCAACAAGAGCCAATGATAGATAAACAGCATAACCAAATGCACGGTGAACTCCAGAAACAGTTAATTCCTTATGTATGCACACTCACACACTCACGCACACACACGGGGGGGTGAGGGGGGGAAAGAAGGAGAAAGATTCATACATACCACTAAACAGTTTGAAAGTAAGAATTTAATTTACATTGCAATATAAATCAATTTATATTTTTCAAAGTCTCCCGGGGCCAGTGATGGCTCAGTAGCTAAGAGTCTTGTTGATAGGTAAGGGGACCCAAATTCCATTTCCAGAATCCACTATGGGAGCTCAGAAGCACCTGTATGTAACTCCAGAGGTCAATGCCTTCTTTTGACTTCCATGAGCATTAACACAAACCCATGCTCAGAAACACGTGTGTATAGAATTTATATATAAAAATCTACTCAATACAATTATTACCTTTTCTTGTGCAACATATTTAGCAACTGGAACTCACACAAGGTTTGGGGATCAGCGACTTGGGGTGCAAACTGTTTTGTGGAGTGCAGACGCTAGCAAGAACAAGCAGCACGCCTCTGGCCTCTGGTGCAGAGAGCGCTCCTGCACAGTAGGTCGCTGCCCACTGGGAGGATACTGTACGCCACTGCTGTGCTTTAACAAAGTCATGTGTCTAAACTTAAATCCACACACTCACACTGACCGAACGAAGTCCTGGAAAGGGTAAAACTACCTCAAATTCAGAAGTGAAAACCAATTTTCCAGCTTATTCAATAACTTATAGTTTCACTGTGAAACACTGAGTACTAATGCTGAGGGTACACAAGAAAAAAATATTTAATGAATCACTTAATTCACACGTCTTAATTGTATCACTTAATTCACACATCTTAATTGTATCACTTAATTCACACGTCTTAATTGGAAGCCGACTTCAAAAAGCATCCAAGCATCTATTCTGTCTCCAACAAGAAAGGTCATCAAAATATTAAACAGTTACGTCTTATAGAGGGGCAGGGAGGATGGCTCAACAGGTAGGCACTTGCCCCCAAGTCTGGTAGCCTGAGTTGGGTCCCTAAGACCCACACGGTAGGACTTCTACAAGTTGTCCTCTGACATTCTTATATACACTGTGGCTCATGTGCGTCCTCACACATACACAACATGAATAAATGCTATTTTAAACACTGGTTTTCACTTCTATACAGGCAGCAGCACAAAATATAAAGCCAAACTCAGACAAGAGCTAAGGACTGAAACCACAGCATAACACAGGGCGGTAACACCAGAAAGGCAGTCAAAAGCAGAAACTCAAATTCATTATCACTTAAAACGGTGGTTCTCAACCTGTGGGTCCTGACCTCCTATCACAGGGGTCGCATAGCAATATCCTGCCTATCAGATATTCACATTAAGATTCATAACAGTAGCAAAGCTAGTTACAAAGTAGCAGCAGAAACAATTTTATATGGTCCGGGGTTCCCACAATAGAAGGAGCTGTATAAAGGGTCACAGCATTAGGAAGGTTGAGAATTAGACTTACAATCCAGTGGGGGAAATCTCCAGAAATTAAAGCAGATGCTATTTGTAAAGGGCAGCTTAAAATAGACACCTGTGGAAAAGAAGAGTGATTTCTTGGAAATCACTCTTCCCAAATGTCTGAGTGGCAAGGTCTGCCATGCCACAGTGATGCAGTGTACGGCACCCCCAGGTGATGCTCAGGACTTCAGTTTGAAGGCGTGATTCTTTACAAAGACAAAAAGTCCTTCATGCTTCAGAAACGCAAACCTCTCACAGACAAACCCGCTACAACATGGACTCAAGCGTACTTATCCTGCTTCTGAAAGAAGACTATCTCGTGAAATTCTTCAAATTGTTTACGGTTTTAAATCTGATAGCACTTACTCACGAGAAAGCCACTCTGTGTCTGAATGACCGATACTCGCTGGAAGCTACAGGTTCTAATGTGAGCAGCCAGAGCTGTTGAGGCTCAGCGGAGCCACACACAGGGGAGCTGATACCAACAGCAGCGGCAGCTACGGCACGGACCTACCGTAGGGAATGTCTGATCCACACAAACAACCCAGGGAAGCCTGGGCTTGCGTCTTTTAATATTTCTCTAATTCTCAACCACTGAAAAATGACCAGTCACAGAAGAAACCATGAGAACAATGAGAGACTCAGTTAAAGAGCATGGTCTAACTAACTTTCCATGTAGCTCAGCTGGTAGAGTACATGCATGAGGCCCTGAGATTAGCCTGGCATAAAGCCAACATGACACCCCACACCTGTACTGCCCATGCTAGGGGCAAGGTAATGACAGGAGAATGAAACACTCAAGGCTACCCTCAGCTAGACATTGTTTGAGGCCAGCCTGAAACGCTGTCTAGAGAAGAAAAAAAAAGTACCTAAAACTGAAAATAACTTTCTTACAAATCAGGACAGAATTCCAAAATGTACCACAAATCTGGTCAATATTATGAACAAATTCTTACAAAACAGAAGCACTAGGGCAGAGCAGAAGGCTCGAGAGGAAGACGCTTTCAGCTCCAGCCTGGCAGCCCGAGTTTATCCCTAACATCTACATAAAGGTAGGAACAGCGACTGACCAACCCCACGAAGTTGTCCTTTAATCTCCACATGCAGCCACGCACAGAAAAGTAAGTCAATAGCAACACGAAATTTTGCTCTTAATCCACCAGTCATGGTTTTAAAACATGAGTGCTAAAAGCAAAATATTTCATTTAGCACCCACCCTAAATGTCTGCGCCTACTTGCTGTGTATATCCACTAATACTTGCCAGTCACTTCTACCTATGAACTTAAAGCACCAATGAAACCTCGCCTTCATTCAAGGCTGATCCTGGCTCAAAGATTTTTTTTAGACCTCCATGATTCAAGTATCAGTTTAGACAAATCATCATGACTTCTTGCCACCTTGACTCAAAAATGCAAAACTGGTGATTTTAAATAAAGCCAATTGAAAGCTGGCTTCAAACTGTTTTCACACTAGACGAAGCAACATCAACAAAAACATCACCTTTTAAGAGTTTAAATTAAAAGTTTAAAGCAAAATCATTCTACTAAGGTCACAAGCTACTTCCGGAATTGCTTTGCAAACTCAAAACAGAATCGCATATGAGAGTAGGTCTTAGGGCCAGCTTGTTCTCACCGTAAGCTCCAGCATCTTAGAGCTGTGGTAAGGTAATTCCGGCAAAGTAATAAGAACACAAAATGCCCCAAAACTGCACGTGTGAAGGCCGACCTCGCCTATAGCTACACTAAAGCAGGCAAGCTCCTTTACCTAACCTCAAGTTTTGTTCCCTATACACAAGTGCCCATTCCATGGAAAGCCATCAGGTCTCTCAGAAGACCTCAGCCTGCTGCATGCCATACCCACTGACACACACACATTTCATCTGATGTTAGCACCACGCCATGCACAGGCCATAGAAGAAAAGCAAAGCTCACTAATACAAAGCACAAGATAGAAGAATTTTAAGGCAATCCATAGGCAGCTTACTTACCTGCAGTTTGGCGGCGGGTCTAAAGTGATGTCTGCCAGCTCCTTCTGGATCCTGGGAGATCAGGAAACAAGGTTAGTCAGAAGCCCTTCCAGAATCAGGTCAGTAGCCCACCTTACCTCCACTGCGGAAGGAGAGGATACGCAGAGGTCCCAGGCTGGGGAGACTTCCCTGTGCAGGGGAGCAGCTTGCAGGCTCTCCCACCCTTGACAGCATAGGGCTTCCAATACTGCCAAGCACACAAAAACAGTTGCCTCCCGCGTAAACAGTTTGAGTCTCCCCTGGGATTCCCAGACCTGGGACCCAGCAGTGGTTGTCCAGGTCTGGTCTCCCTGCCCGAACCTGGACCTCTTGCTCCCTAAACAGTGACTCCACACAGCAGCCCCACCCCCAGGCCAGGCCCATCGTTCTGAGTCTCCCAGCAGACCACTACTCCGTCAGGTACCCTCCACCCCCCCCGCCCCCCACCCCACCCCCCGGTCAGGCCAGGACCCTGCACACCAGCGCCCCCTGCAGGCCGGGACCTGCCACATCAGCGCCCTCAGCAGGTCAGTGCTGCTCAGACCCAGACCCTGCCCGCACCGGGACACAGTGGCCTGCCGGCAAAGCCAATATGGCCGCTCGGGGCCCTAGTGACCGCCACCGTCAAGGGTCGAGCGGCCCAGGAAGTGCTGGGTGGAGCCGAGGACCGCAGGACCCCCAGCGGCCCCGCACAGGTGCACGGCCGCCTGCACCCTCCGGGAGCACTGGCCCGTGCCCAGCCCCGGACTTCCCGGCCGCCCGGGCCGAGGACAAGCTTGCTCGGGCAGCCCCAGCCCTGCAGGCCCGCATTGGTCTCTCCGCACCTCCTCACCTCACAAAGAGCCCATCCCCCACCCTTAGGCCGAAGCCACTGACAGTTCACACCGGGCCCTGGCCTTTGTCTTCTCTTCTGCTAACTCAGGCGCTGAGGGCACCAGTTAAAACGACAAACTTTGGGGCCTTAAGCTACTTCTCCTAAAGGGAGACTATGTATGACTTCTCATCCTAACGGGCAACTTAAAAATCCACCAAGGCAAAAAAGAGGACAACAAGCAAACTCGGCGATCTGAATGACAATGGGTGTTTTTCCCTTTCCAGTGGTTTTCAGAGGGTAAGAAGTCTGCTATGAAGCTCTGACATTTTTAGCTGGTACTTCTTCCGCGTTAAAAGGAAAACAAATTGAGTGGTGCCTGGGGAAGTTCTTCAAAGTTTCCTATTGAAGAGACTTCCTGTCCCTCCAAATGTGGTCCCGTTTAGAACATCCAGTCTCTACTGACATTATTAGTGTCCTGCTAAATTCTACCACTTCCAGTAAGAATCCTGGTCCCTTTAGGCTTGCATCTGGTGTTTCATTCCCAAATGGATGTTAGTTTGGAGGACTAGCTTCCAGATTCCTGTACGTGTTGGAACTAACCATTTTCAGATCTGAAAGCAAATGTGTCCCCCTGAGCTGTAAAAGGAACAAATTGCTCCTTTAATGCTTAGAAGGTGAAGCTTTTAAGGCTGGTGATAGCTCACAGCTAAAGATGCCTGGATCCTACCTGATGACCCCAGTTCAATCCCTGGAATCTACAGCGGAGAAAAGAGAACTGTCTTCAGCAATTCGGCCTCTGATCTCCACAGTGTACCCTGACATGCCTGACATACATACATGAATACACACAAAATAAAGCTATAAGCTTTTTTAAACTCCAATACCACCGAGTTTTACTCACTGAGCCTCAAACGTCACCATCTGCAGCATGTCCAGACACGAAGCCAAGGTCTGCAGTGACTCAAAGGCCTGTTCAAAATGTGGGTCTAGCTCTGTGTACTTCCTGCTGGAGACCATGCTCCATAGTGAATGAATCCCCTTATTCTGCCCACATAGGTTTCCTTTTCCACCATCTCCTGGTACACATGACCTTTCCAACTTCATTAGGAAGTTCCAAACCAACACATTTCAACCCACCGTCCTAACTTCTCCCTTTCATCCTGTCCTAGACACCCTTTCCACTTTTTGTCTTTCGATGTTGACCTAGCTCTCCTTCAACGCACACAGCCACTGCTGGAACAAGTTCTCTAGGCGTCTAAACCTGCTGCATTCAGCACACTGGCTTGCAGGTAAAGCCGTCACTTGCTGATCCCCAGCTGCCCTTCCTACTTGCCATGTCTCTTTACCAGCTGCTCCCAACTTGTCCCTCGTAGGCCAGGCTGACAAGGAATGGCAGTGGCCGTCCATCTAGTCCCAACGGTTTTCTAAGGGTAGGAACTTCTCCAGTCAACATTCAGTGTCCTCTTTGACAGGAGAAGAAGGTCCAGCTAAAGGCAGCAGGGCTCAGTGCATTATACTTGGCCTCTTCCTACCCTCCAGAGACCTTGAGAAAGGAAGACTGATCCTACCTGGCATAGCCCTGGGATTACAGGCCTGTGCTACCATTCCTGGTGGTGCTTCATGCCTGTTCGGCCAACACCCTCCCATCTGAGCTACCACAGTTTTACACTTTTTGCTTGGTATTTTGCTCATGAGACAGAGTGTCGTGGAACTCTCCCTATAGAACAGGCTGACTGAACTCACAGGACATCTACCTGCCTGTTTCCAAGGGCCGAGCTAATCAAAGGCCTGTACCACTACACCCAGAACTAAGTTTCTAGCCTTCTAAGCATACAAGACAAGCTATATCTATGGAGAAATCTATTTATTTGTGCTATACTGATAAAATGCAAACTACTTTCTATACCTGTCCATTTTCTTCCTAACACAGTCACAAACGCACCGATTTCTAGCTTAATGCAAAAGCCCCACTGACATCACAGCTCATGTCCTGCACTAGGGCAGGACAGGCCAAAGTGAAACAGAGAGCCTAAGAAGACAGAGAGTGACCAAGAAAGGCCATCCAGAGCAAGATGGATGGACTCTAGGCTCAGGGAGATTCTCGGAGGTCATCAAAGACCCTGGAGGGTCTGAGATATAACCAAAAACCAGAGAAACCCAGAGCAGTTTTATCAAAGCATCAACACTGCTCTCGAGACCTGAACACTAACCATTTAAAATGACTGAAGTCACCATATATCAGTCCGGTTAGGTCACTAAGACAGCACACCAAGTTTCTGAATTTCAGGTCAGGGAAAAGGACAGATGAGACTGTCAATCTCTGAGTGCCAGGCTCACTACTCAGCAGAGAGATCCAACGCCATCTAGACCTTCCACTTCATTTAAATTCTTTAGAGAATGCCCTTCCCCACCAGCCCACAGTTTCTGTTCCTTACTATGGCCAACTATCTCAACAAAAAGAGAAGGAGTTATGAAAGGACGTCAGGGAGTTCCCAGGTACCTGCTAGAGACTATTTTAAGGATCACAGGGATCAGAGAATGTGACTTAAGGTCGACAGAGGTAAAGTATATCTACCTGCCTTTTTACACAAAAGACTATCGCTGGCTGAGGTAAGTGACTCACTTCTGTAACCCCAGCAATCAAGAGGCTGAGACAGAAGTTGTGCTGAGTTCAAGGCCAGTTTGGGCCACAAGAGACCCTGTCTAATAAACAAGTCTTCCTGAAAAGTATCAAACTGAAGTTCTTAAACAGAAAAGGAAAAAAAAAATCTCCCCAAAATACCTGAAATAAAATAAGTTTACAGTCACTCAGTGATTCTTTCACTACCTCAACTCTCCAAACAGGCAGAGGCTCTTCAAATGCCGCCATAAAACATCACGTAAATTTCTTTAACCACTAATGGGAGTTAGTTATTCCTTAAGTAATGTATGGGGGGGGGGGGGGGGGAAAACCCAGTTCAGAAAACACAACCCCTGCAACAGGTGAAGAGGAAGAAAGATGGTCAGAACTCGTCTTGACAGAATTGCCCAGGAAGGTATGCTTAATAATGAAGTATGATGACAGCCTCTAGGAAGTCGTGATTACTAGAACGAGGACTCTGAAATCACATTGCGAGAGTCACTCATAAAAGTAATGAGGATTCTTGAAACTCCCAACAAGAAACGGACGAGGCCAACCACAACTCCTGCTTGTGGACATGGGCTTTAACAAAACCAGAAGCAGCGAGCAGGAGAGAAAACAGGTGGGACTCCCGTGCCCCATTTTCCTGCCTGAGAACGTCGTCGTTGAAGCCTCCCTCCCTGACATGCAGCACGAGGCGACCGGGAAGCTAGATGTCTGTGGAGAAAGGAGTGGGATACCTCTTGGCACTGGTGGAGAGGAGCTTCGAGTTTTTGCTCATGCTGACTTTACTCTCCTTCTTCTTGGGGGTGCTGCCTTCTTTCTCGGTCTGCTGGTTGGAGGACGAAGATGAGGAAGAGCTGGTGCTGGCCCTCGAATCGTCATCCGACATAGCGAACCCCCCACCCCACCCCGCGAACGGCCCCTGCAGGGGGAGGAAACAAAACAGAAACACAGACCATGCAGGCGCTGCAAAGAGGGAACTCCGCTGTCAGGAGGGCGCGGGCCGGGCCGCCCCCGCCGCCCTGCAGAGGCTCCGGGCCCACCGCCGCACCGGCCGAAGAGACGCGGGGGCCGCGATCGCGCGGGGGGTGGCCTGAGGAGGGCCAGGAGCCGTCGCCGCCGTCCCTGAGGCCTCCCGGCGTCCGCTCGAGTTTGGTGAGGTCGGGACGAGCCGAGCAGCCAGAGTGGGTGAGGAAGCCGAGCGTGGGCCGCGTGGGCCGCGGGGACACGGCGCCCGGCCAGGCCCGGCCACGCGGGGCTGCGCTCGCAGGCCGGCGCGCACAATGCGCCCCGGGCGGGCGGGTCCCCGCGGGGACCGGGCCCCGCTGACAGTTCGCGCGGCCCCCGCCGCCCCGGCCCGCCGCCCCATCCCCGCCGCCCGGCCCTGCTGCCTGTGGCCCGGCGGTGCCGTCCGCCCCCGGCCCCGCGGCCCGCTCGCCCGCCCCGGGGGCCCCCCGCACCTCTCTTTGTGTCTGGCTGCTCCGTGCCGCCGCCGCGGCTGCTGCTGCGGCTGCGGCTGGGCCTGGCCACTCGTGTCTCGCTCTCGCTGGGAGAGAAGCGGAAGTGCAGCAACAGCAACTATTAACCAGGCAATGGCTTCCCCGGCCGCACACGCTCCGCGCCACTCCTCCTCTCCGCCCCGCCCCGCGCCCCTCCCCCGCCGCACCTGGGGGCCGCGGCCCCAGAGCCCCGAGCGACCCCGGCGTGGCCTGGGGACCGGGCGCCGGGCGGAGCCGAGGCAGCCGGGCGGGATTGGGAGACGACTGGGCCCGGTGGAAACCGGGTGACCAGGGGAAGTTCTTCCCAGGAGGGCTTTAGGAAAGGGCTGGGGGGTGAGATGGCCGGAGAAGGGAAAAGGTGGTACTCTCCTGGCGAGGACTTTGACTCCTCCCCAAAAGTGATCCGTTTGTAAAGAAAGGGGGGGAAAATCCCCTAACAGGGTTTTCCTTTGGGCTGACACTTGTTCCTCCCTCTGGCAATTGCGTGCTTGGAGCAGAGGTCACGCCTGTGAGAAAAAACCCAGACGGGTTTCTGTTCAGGACACACCAGGCGTGTGCAATTTTACACTAGATACCCCCCTCCCCCCTGCCCTTCACTTCTTATAGAGAAGAATGTGGACTTTTTTTTTTTAATGTATGCGATTGGAGTTCGTGACAGATAACCACGACCCGGCATGGGATTGTAATATCACTGGAAATAAACCATGAGCCGATGATTTTTGACAGGATTTGGAATTCTTAGATTAGATATAATGTCTGAGTCTTAGAAATTGGAAAAAAAAAAGTTCTAGAAAGCACCCTACTTTCTCTTTACTCCAATATGATGCTATTCAAATAATATTTTTAGAATAGTTACACAGTAATGTCACTAAATTGTTCCTTGTGTGGCACTGTACCGAAGTTTATTTTTAAAAACATCCCACCATTAAATTAGGAGTTCGTTTCTTACCTGTTTGTCGTTTACCCTAAAGGGAACAGACCCCTGCCATCCAAGTACAAGGTCCACACACACAAGATCTTGTGTCCTGGGCAGACAACTGCACTCAGATTTCCATGGTCCACTTTAAATGACCTCATTCAAATTGCCTCCCATGGCAACCCTGGCTTCAGTTACCACACAGGATATAAAGAAAGCTCACCGACAGTAGCCAGGAGAGCAGGCATTCTCACTACCCAGCTAAACCCCTTCTAGCTGTCCATCTGAAACTCCAGCTGTGTTAAGATTCATAACGTAATTACACACTTTATTCCACTCAAATCTTCAAGGAAACCTGCATCTAGTAAGAGTTGTCTTCAAATCGTGTGTAAGATTAGTGATAAGACCTCTCCTAGGCCACCATTTGAACCTCCTTCAACAGAAAGAACCCTTCCTCTACTACCCAAAGCAAATGATTTGCCCCGTTTGGGACAGAGTTTCTCTGTGTAGCTCTTGCTGTCCTGGAATTCCAGACCAGGCTGGCCTGGAACTCACAGAGATCCACCTGCCTCTGCTTCTCAAGTGCTGGGACTAAAGGTGTTCACCACCACTGCCAGGCAAACATAAATTTAGAAGAAATCTCCACAAGTGTTTTGTTTTGTATGTGCTGGAAGAGCTTATCAATGATAATACCAGCAGGTCATGGTGACTCAGGTATGGGAGGCATAGGCAAGCAGACCTCTGTTGAGACCAGCCTGATGTGTATAGCATTCTGGGCCATCCAGCGATACATATTGAGACCCTGTGTCCCCCCCCCCCCAAATATTACTAAAAAGTCAGTAATGAATAAATAAAAATAGCTATGTATTCAAAAATATTCTGATGTAAAGACTGCTATTTTAAAACTTTTTAAATGTTTAAGATTTTATATGTATGTAGACCAGGCTGGCCCTGAGCTCACAGTTTTCCTCCTCTTCCTCCTGAGCACTGAGATTAAAGGCACGTAACACACCTCCCAGCTTCCAGCTCTCTACTTTTTTCTTTTGGCAGTTTTGGGAATTGAACCCAGGTCTTTAGCATGTGTCAGATAAGTTCTCTACACTCCTACCTAGACTGACTCGTGTTCACAGTTCCAAGGCCTAAGAATCTAAACTGATCTCCTAGGAAGAAAGAGCATCAGTTTCCTCATGTATAAAGGGCAAGAATGCCCACATTGTCAAATGCTTATCTATGATAACATGCTCTATTAGTCATTGCACAAAGTAAACGAATCATTCAAACCTGGGAGCCTAGGTTGGATTTTCTAGGTTTTTTTTTTTTTTTTTTTTTTTTTTTTTTTTTTTTTTTGGAACATGGGATCTTTAAGACCTGAAATTGATTATGAGTATTTTATTAGAAAAATGCTTGTCAGGAGTTCAAAGCCTTCCTCAGTTATGTGGTAAGTTTGAGGCTATGCCACATGAGTCTAGGCCTGCCTCAAAATAAATAGACAAATTCGAAAGAAAGAAAGAAACCTTTCAAGAGGAAGACAGAGTTGAGGAATGAGGATTTCCATGTCTGGAGGGGCATAGACTGCTTTCCAGTTTACATTCATGGTTCAGTTGAAGAAAGGAAGGTGGAGAAAGCCCACGGATCTTCTTCAAGGTCATGCGGTACAAGCTCGATGCCTTGATGTCCACACACGGCCTTGTCAGTTCTGGCAGTGCTGGTATAGAAGAAGGCCCTCGGTTATAGTAAAGAAAATATATTGAATATGAAAAGCAAGCTCGGATAATATTTTAAAATGCACTAACTGTGGGTGGGTGTGACAGAATGTGCCCAAAATCCCGGCTTCTGGGGGAGGGGGGGAAGCCGGAAGATGAAGAAAGAGTTCAAGAGTGGGAGGGGCAGGAGGAGTTCTAAACCAGTCTCTGCTACAGAGCAAGGTCAAGGCCAACCTGGACTACTTGAGACTGTTTCAAAAAAGAAAGGAAAACTGATTATTAACAAAACCAACCAAGTGAGCTGAGGAAGTCACAGAATCTGTAACATTTACTTATTATTAAAATACACTAATGTCCTCTATTCAAGTTCTCCATCCTGAAGATAACCATCACTACTTATTCTATATTTATGGATGTTTTGCCATGTTTTTTTTTCTTAAAAGAATAAGCAATAACTTACCTACTTCCCCCAATTCCCAATTTCCCCAGAGGGAGCTGTTTTCCTGTAGTGGGCTCTGGGAGTGCAAGCAAATGCCTCAAACCCATTAAGTGCTATGATTGGATTGCTCAATTTACAGTAAAAAAAAAAAAAAAAAAAAACACAAAGGAAATTAAGGAATTGGGATGTGACGTCCCACAGGCGTAGTGAGCCTGGCTCCACATTTTACCAAGTTCAGGTTCAAAGCCATGCTGAGCCAAATAGGAAGACCTTGTCTAGAAAACACACACACACACACACACACACACACACACACACACACACACACAGAGAGAGAGAGAGAGAGAGAGAGAGAGAGAGAGAGAGAGAGAGAGAGAGGAGTTCAAAAACAAGCAAGGAAATGGACATTTGCTGATATAGCTGGGAATGGTGTCACTCAAAAGGCTGAGACAGAAGGATTAGTATTATAAATTCAAGGCCATCCAGTGAGTTACAGTTCAACTTGGGCTATAACATGAAACCTTGTCTTAAAACCAAAAAGAAAAATAGCAAGAAATTGGATAGACAGATGGGTGATAGGTAGATAATTCATGTTTTCCCTTTCTTTTTGACTGCTTGTGGTTTAGGCTTGTTTCATTCTTTGCTTTCTGTTTGAGACTAGGTCTCCCTGTGGAACCCAGGCTGGCCTGTACCTTGTGGTCCTCTTGTCTCAGTCTCTCAAGGACTGGGATTATAGGAGTTTATCACCACATCAGTCTCTCTTAACATAGTTTTTAAAACTTTCTTGAGTCCAATAGAAAAGATTTCCTTCTGTCAACCAAACAAACAAACCATCCTGTTTGGAATTTTATAAGGGTTTCTTCAAAAAGGACTCACCTCAGGTTTCTGTCCACCAGCTTCCCTGTATAATCTCTGATGGCTGAACAGTCTGGGGGCCTTTTTGTCTGATTTCATATTTTGTTCTTTAAAAAAATATTTGTTACCTATTATATCTGAGAGTTCATGTGTGTGGCCTCTCTTTCTTCCCTGTAGCTCCCAGGGACTGAACTTAGGTCATCTGGCTTGCTGGGCAAGAACATTTACCTGCTGAGCTGTTACTGCCCCCCCCCCCGCCCCCAAGAGAAGGAATGGACACAAAACAAAGCCTGTTTTCAATTTGGATGGTTTTCTCATAGAAAGGGAGAGGTAGAGGAGGAGGGAGGGGGAGGGAGGGGGAACTGACAGTTTCGAGCTCCTGCACCCACTTCTCTGATGCCACCACAAGAAGCTAGGACATATGTTATTTTTTTTTTTCTACCACATGGAGGCATTGGACAATCATGAGATTCTTAGAACTCAGTAAGGCTTGATAAGAGTCGTGATCTCTCAGGCAAGGGCAAAAGGCATATTTACTGTCTGAAGGTGAGCAGAAGCTATCTTCTCAACATAAAATTCAGCACCTTCTGTTTGGAGGCCCTCTCTAAAGTAAGTAGTCTTCGTTCATACATGTGAATGTGTGTGTTCATGTATTCTTGTGTGTGTGTGTGTGTGTGTGTGTGTGTGTGTGTGTGTGTGTGTGTGTATGAGAGAGGGAGGGAGGGAGAGAGAGAAAGAGACAGAGAGAGAGAGAGAGAGAGAGAGAGAGAGAGAGAGAGAGAGAGAGACTCTCTATGTAGCCCTGGGTAGCCTGGACCTTGTTATGTAGCCCATAACAATTAAATTCACAAGATCCACCTGCCTCTGCCTCCTAAGGGCTCCCTAAAAGGCATACTTGGTTAAATTAGGCTTCTTCATCAAGGTAGATTATATCAGAATATAATTGGTTAGAGCAGTTCAGTTTGTGAGTCTCTGATATCTCCGCCCCCCCCCGCCCCCAATCTAGCTCTTTTTCAGTTTACTGAAAATTGGGAAAATGAAATAGTATTAGAGAAGACTAATTTCGTTCAGGAGTCTCAGACAGCATCATGTGAAATTTCAGGGTAGCTTAGCTGCAGAGTGAGACTCTGTTCCCCTTCTCCCAGAGTTTTACAATGTTTCTTAAAATCATTCCCACCTCTTTATTTATTGCGTATGTATGTGGTGGAGAGCACATATGCATGCATATAAAGGTCAGAAGACAACTTTGAAGAGTTGGATCTCTCCTTTCACTATGTGGGTAGTGGGGGTTTCAAACCACTGTGGTGGCAGCACCTTGACTCTCTGAGCCCTCTGTGCTGTCTCTAAAGTGTGACAAATCTGTCAGCAGAGTTTCGGATCCACTTCTGAATCCAACATTTCTTTTTTTAAGATTGCTTTTATTTTTACTCACGTGTGTGTTTATGTGTGGTTATGTGTACTTAAAGGCAGGTGCCCACAGAGGCCAGAAACAATGGTCAAACTTACTGGATCTGTCGATGTGGGCTGTCGTGGGTCACCCCAAAGGCGTTCTCAGAACTCCTCCGCGGAAGTAGCAAGTGTTCCTGACACTCATTTTGCTGTTGTTGCAGTTAACTGTCCTCTTCAGAAGCAGTTAATGGCAGACATACCAGCGCTTTGTCCTTGCCATTTGGAGACAGGACTTCACGTCAACTAGGCTAGCCTCAGCGCAACTGGAAGTGACCTTGAAGTTCTGGTCCTTTTGCCTTTAACACTTCAGGGTGCTAGGACCACAGGCACTGGCTATCGCACCTGACTGAAACTTTCTCTCTTATAAAATGAAAAAGCCAGTGGTGCATGCCTGTGATTACAGTTTGTAGGAGCGAAGGCAGGAGGATCATAGGTCCAATATTGGCTACAAATTCAAGGACAGTTTGGGCTAAAAAGCCAGCCCTTATTGTGAAAAAAACAAACATTTTACACTATATATATTTACATTGCAAAATTATTGTAAAATAATTTTTAAAAACAAACAGAGGGGGGTTGGGGATTTAGCTCAGTGGTAGAGCGCTTGCCTAGCAAGCGCAAGGCCCTGGGTTCGGTCCCCAGCTCCGAAAAAAAGAAAAGAAAAAACAAAAAAACAAACAAACAGAGGGGCTGGTGGAGAAGATGGCTCAGAGGGCAAAGGTGCCCACTGCCAAACCTGATGACCTAAGAAGTTCAATCCTTAGGACCCACATCATGGAAGGAGGGAGCCTATTTCTTCACATCGTTCTCTAATTAAGTAATGTACAGAGCCAGCTATGACACCGTACAATCCGAGCCATTAGGAGGTTGAGGCAGTTGAATCAGGACTTCAGATTTTCCTTTACTACACAGGCAGCTTGAGGCCAGCCTACATGGGCTGCAGGAGACTGTCGCAACAGACAGAGAAAGGAAGGAGCCTTTACCTGTCAAACATTGTCCCTGGGATGAAAGACAATGAAAAGTTAAGATTCTAGACTTCAAGAACTTAGACAAACAAGGGCACTCACTGACATGTGACCCAGAACTAGGGCCGGTGCTGGATGGGAGACACAGACAGAATTAGGTCAATTAAAAACATTAGGGTATGAAGTTAGATTAGATAAAAGTGCTGTATCAATATTTAATTTCCTGAAGTAGATAATTTACTGAGGATTTCTGTTTTGTTTTTAGGAAAATGCACACTAAAATCTTAAAGGGGAAAGAGGCATGATGGCATCGACCTCCCCAAATGTTTAAGATGTGTGTGTGTGTGTGTGTGTGCGCGCGCGCGCGCGCGCGCACAAGAGTGCATGAATGTGCCTATGCTCACACAGATGCAGAGATGTGTGTCCGAATATTACAAATTAGTAAATATAGGTAAAGGGTATATGAATCTTTGTAAAATTCATTCGCCCTCTCCCTTTTCCTTATTTGATCCTCTAAACTGAATAAACCAGGTATGCCAGGGTAACACCTGCCTATAATCCAACATGCAGGAGACAGAAGTATCAGGACTTTAAGGTCATCCGTGGCTACATACGAAGTCTGAGGCCAGTCTAGCATACACAAGATCTTGCCTATAAACAAACAAACAAACAAATAACAAAGAAAACTTTAAAGTCACGATAGAAGAAGCCAAAGAAGACACCAGATGATGGAGAGACTTCTCAATGCACATGCATCGGTCGTATTGATGTGAGAATAGTTATTATATCAAAAATAATCTATAGGCTCAGTGAGATTTTTCCCATTGAAATTCTGAAGCACTTCTTCCTAGAAATTGAAAAGGAAAATCTTAAAGTTCATATGGAGGCATGAAAGGCCTCAGATATCTAAAACAACCCTGGACAATAGAAACCCTTGCTGGAGGACATTGTCAACTCCCCTGTCAGGTTGTCCTGCTGAGTCATCGTGGTAAGGGCAGGCAGCACGGTGTTGGCACAAAGGCTGAAACGCCGAATAAGACCCACACACCCCAAAGATGCCAGAAATACCCATTGGGGAAAAAAAGACAGCATTGTCAACAAACGGTGCTGGGTAAACTGCTATCTCCCTGTAGAAGAATGGAAATGAATTCTTCTCTCTGTCAGAACTAAAAAGAATTCCAAATGGGTCGAGAGCCTCACTAGAACCTTACAGAGGGAGGCACGGGAAGTACAATCCACTCTACAGGCACAGGGGAAGACACCCTGAATAGGAGCTTGGTCACGTGGAAATAAGACCCAAATCAAAAGGTACCATCTATGAAATTAAAGGGCTTTTGCATTGCAAAGAAAACTTAAAAAAAAAATCAGGAACATGTACCTATTATTTTCTTGTAGGATATTTTAAGAAATAGGCAATACAGGAATGGGGCATCTTTTGATTTCTGTGGTTTCGCATTTCTCATTTCCAACACCTGAATTCTCTAAAACCATTTTCATTTAAACCATTAATCAATGGTATAGTAGTACCATCCCCAAAGATTCCCAAAAAAACCCTTAATTGAGTGAAGAGGCGGCCTACAGAATGGGAACGAGTCTTTGTCAGCTACACATTTGATAGAGGATTAGTGTCTAGAATATACAAAGAGCTTTAAAAAAACAGAAAGAAAACAAACAGCCCAACTGGGGTAAAAAAAAAAAAAAAACGGACTATAGAATTGAACAAAGTGTTCTTGAGGAAATGTGAAACACGGAGACATCTTAAAGAGTATTCTATATCCTTAGCCATCAAAGTAGTCCAAGTTAAAACTACACTGAGCGGGATTGGGGATTTAGCTCAGTGGTAGAGCGGTTGCCTAGAAAGCGCAAGGCCCTGGGTTCTGTTTTCAGCTCCGGAAAAAAAAAGAAAGAAAAAAACAAAAAAAAAAAAAAACCAAACAAACAAAAAAGAAACTACACTGAGCTTTCATCTTTCCCTACGAAATGACCAATAGTTAAGGCAAGAAACGACCCCAAATGCTGCTGAGGGTGGAGGAACCTTATTCTGTGTCTATAGTGGTGTGGCCCCTGCAGAAGCAGACTTACCACGTGACTCAGCCTCACCTCTCCTGGGTATCCATGTAAAGGCGTGCATCTACTGCAGGGACCCTCTTCACCCGTACTCATTACCGCCGTGTTCACCACAGCCAGGCAATGGAATCGCTCTAGATGTCCGTCAGCCGATGAGCGGTAATTCATCTGTGAAACATTACATCACAAAATCTGTAGATAATTTATGGAAGTGGGAGGAGCTACGCTGAGTGAGGTAACACAGACCTAGACGACAGATGCTCCGTGTTCTCTCTCATGTGTACATACTAGTTTTGAGTCTTTAGAGTTATTTTATGTGTTTGGTTTGGGGTCCCCATGGAGGGTAAGAGTGCTGGGAAGGGAGTAATAAAGCTCTTAGGGGAAGAAGGACAGAAACGCAAGAACGGTATGAAAGGGGAAGGGAATAGGAGGAGAGAGGTTAGAGGAAAGGGCCATGTGAAGACCTCCTCTATTATAAGTTCACTAAAAAATATAATTTAAAATATGTTTGAATGGCAATGCCCTATAGAGGGGATAATTTCTTCAGAAGCCATAGTTGAGAGAACAAAATCCTGACAGCAAGTAACGGGGAGTTGTACGGGGAGTTTTCAGACAACTCCCTGACAGGAAAGCTACTTCCATTGCTGCTGGTTGCCACCAGAACTGGATGGCGAGGCCTTGCTGAACACACCATTTATCTTGGTCACAGGAAAATCAAGCTGGTACAGATCAGAAGCCTCCCTGAGAGCCAGTTTTCCCAGTGCCAGAGGGTGTACCACGAGTTGCTGGCAGGGGGAAGGCATGGGTGGTACCCAGCTAGGAGCCCTGTGAGGTACAATAACTACCATCCTGGAAAGATGTGCTCGGCGTGTATGGTGGGTGACCAACTGCACTCCACTAGACGTGAAGCCTGCTCAACAGGAAGAAACAGGCCCGGTACTGTAAACCTCGCCAAGTGTTCAAGTCTGGGAGGATCGTAGGCCTCAAGAGAATCCACTGCTATTAGTTTGCTAAATGGACATAGTGCCAAACGTTCTTTTCTATGTGTACGTTTGTCTCGTATCCATAGAGAGTGAACCTTTAAGAGTTAATTAGAGATGCTTCGGTTTTGCAGAGACAGTAATTAATTCAAAAATTTACAACTGGCTAAAGCCAGAAAGTAAAAGTCCGTGGAGGGCCCAGGATCTAAATAGCATTTCTACCTAATCCTCTACCCAAAAGACTCAGGAAACTTCATGGAAGAGAAAGCAGAGAGTAAGAGTCAAGAAGTTGGAGTGGATCGCCGTGAAACGGTGCCTTCTGGACACACAGAGCCAGTGTGCTCATGAACTCCCTGAACCTGCACAAAGCCCTCCCAAGAGTGCCTTCGACACTTCAGCATGGAAACTCGTGAGCCCGCTCTACATCCTGACAGAACCTTGATCTCTTTGGGTGGCTGAGGGAAAGGGTATCGCTTTGTTCGGTTGCATAACCGAGGCTAAGTGCTTGAGCTCCAGTAAGTAAGCTCTCAGTCACGGTTTAAGTAGCAGGCCTCTGTAAACTCGGTCGTCATACTCACACACAACATGAAAGTGGTAAGGGGAACTGTTAGGAAAAAGAGGGTTCTGTGGGAAGAGGAGTGGAAATTAGAAAGGGTCACAGGGTGAAACTCATTGTGTGTGTGTGTGTGTATAAATATGTCGGAATAATTTTAATTTAAAAAGGAAAGAAAACAATTGATAGAAAAGTCCAGGAAGGACCAGGAGGAAGCCACTGAGGAACTTTGGCTCAGGAGTCCAAAAGCTCTATATTATTTTAATTGATCACTATTTGACTCAGAAGTTCTGGAAATCGGGTTCCAAGATGGCAGAGAACTTACCTGCTTAGGGGCTGGTTTGGAACTCAGTAGGTATGTAATAACAGTGGAACGAGAGCCACATATGAGGATGGGCACCTGTGATCTTAGCTGTAGGGAAGGTAAAGCAGGAGGATCATCATGAGTTCAAGACCAGCCTGGACGACATAGTAGTCTCAAGCCCAGCCTGGCCTCTAGAGTGACCCTATCTAAAACAGTAACTGATCCGTCAACAAATGTAGACAGAGAACGAAAGCCTTGTCTCGGTGGTACTGTGTCTCCATTTCCCCATCTCTGATTCACACAGAAATGGCTTCACTGGGGGTTGGGGATTTAGCTCAGTGGTAGAGCGCTTGCCTAGGAAGCGCAAGGCCCTGGGTTCGGTCCCTAGCTCCGGGGGAAAAAAAGAACCAAAAAAAAAAAAAAGAAATGGCTTCACTGTCAGACAGTTGACAAGGTTCCTGGAGTGCTTGCCGTTGTTCCCTGGGGAAAGAGGGCAGGCAGGGGTGACTCCAGGTATTCCCAGCATGAAAAGAAGTCCCAGCCTCGATGTCAGAAGTTTTGAATTCTGAACCGGAAGCATCTAAACATCCCTGATGCACCGCATTCTTCAGACAGACCGGAGTCTGGCGTGTGGAAAGAAGTCATGTCTTCTCTTAGGGGAACCAGAGGGGACTACAGGGACATGGGGAATCCAGACCTCTATACCTTGAATGGGAAGCATTGGTCAGAGATTGCATAAGCAGCAAGTGATCTCTATGTGGCCAGGAAGACAGAGCTAACATCCCCTAGCCTGGGTACTCCGCATAGGGTCATCACACAAATGCATGTGCACTTAGTCATACACATGTACAAGACTATACATGTATGTACATACACGCCCTCGTTCACACACATGCCAATATACACACACACACACACACACACACATACATACATACATGAACATGAGTGACTAGACCCAAACACTATTAGAAACCACCTTACGTCTCAGAGAAGTAGGGATGGTTATTGCCTGACCTGGCTGAGGAGACAGACCCTGGAGTTCCCTTTCTTATCCTTGGCTTTAGCTCATCTTGAGAAGGACTCTTTCACCTCTGTGGAATAGAAACCGTGGGTGTGGACCCCTGGCTTTTGTGGCTAGCTTCCCACAGGTGCTGAGAATGGAAGGTTTCCTCATAACCTTCCCCACTCTGCTTGCTCCACCATCTTGCAGAGGTAGGCAGCTCAGGGAGGCTAAGAGAACACAGGGCCCGAGTCTCCACAGCTCTCTGGCTCTCCCTGGCTGCCCATGCTCGGGTCAGTATTTCAGTCACTAAACTTGTCCTCACTGCAGCACCACACCCCATTTCTGAAGGTGTTTTGTTAAATGAGAAGCATCTGTGAAAGGCTTGGTTGAACACCCGCCATAGAGCAAGAACCTGATGAATAGTCACCCTCTCCACCAGAGTCTACCGTGTATTGCACCCTAACACTTTCTAAAATTGACCTTGGACTTCCTTTGCCTGTTCCAGAATTAAATTAGAAGCTTATGTGCAGCCAAATCTCTCCCAGAGAGCAGAAGCCAACAGGTGGCTCAGGAGACACCTGGGCTTGTAGAAGCCAACAGGTGGTTCGGAGACACCTGGGCTTTCGAGAAGCAGCCCTCTTGTCCTGCTGTGCAGGGGGGCTTTGGAATGGCCTGGTCACGACTGCTTCTGTGAACGCCTTTGGCAAACTGCTAGGAGACTGATCTTTTCAGAGCACCTGCATCTACTACCTGGAATTCATTCTTCTTACCTCGAGAGGTAAAGGTAGCCCAGCCTACCAGAAGTCTTAAATCAAAAGATCTGGGGGTAAAGTTAGTTGTGGGACAGAAGGGATTTTCAAAGAAATTAAAATAAAGGAACATCTCTCTGAGGAGAGTTAAGTACAACATAGGCAAGCAAGGGGAGTACAGTGAAGCCAGTCGTGTTCCTGGACATGCTGCTTCTGCACGGAGATCTGCGTGTTGGATTCTGGGGAACAGCAGAGTACGACGGTCAGCACTTGTTGGAAAGATCTGGTTTCTGTAACATCTACGAGACAGTCATGTTCACTCTTCTCCATTTATTAATTCAGTATGTGTGTGCACACACACATGCTCCTGTGTGTTTGGATGAGAGAGAGAGAGAGAGAGAGAGAGAGAGAGAGAGAGAGAGAGAGAGAATCAGAGGACAACTCTCTCTCTTCCTCCCTCTCTCAACATTTTATTTAATTTTATCTATATGAATAATTTGCCTATATTTTTAAGTGTACATGCCTGAAGAAGTCAGAAGAAGGTGCCAGATTTCCTGTGGCCCAGACTGGCCTTGGTCACCCTCTTTGCCTCAACCTCCCAAGTCCTGGCCATGCACCATTTCATACACTCAAGGACACTGGGCATATATATAAGTTTCATATACGTGTAATTTTAACTCATGCTAGGGCAACACTCTACCTCTGAAGAACAGCCCCAGCAATAATGCTCAAGTTCTTACTCTTTTTTTTTTGTTTTGTTTTGTTTCGTTTTTTTTTGTAATTAGCAGTACTTTTTTTTAAATTCTGAGTTTTTATTTATCTGTGTGTGTGTGTGTGTGTGTGTGTGTGTGTGTGTGCTCAGACACGCAGATGTGTGTGTTAGTGTCCTCTAAAGGAAAAGAATTGATAGAATAAATATACACATAATTATACACATTAAGAGTATTTATTAGCCTAGCTTATGATATGCTCTGGGCAGTGTAGTAATGGCTGTCTCCCACCGGAAAAGCCAAGACTCGTGCAGTTGTTCAGTCCATGAGGCTGGCTGTCTCAGCAGTCCCAGTCTCGAACTGGAGGCCTGGAGGACACCGGGAGAGTGGCTGTTCTTCAGTCTGACTTGGGAACCCAAGGAAGTTGATTCTGATATCAGTGAAGGACAGCCTCAGTGACAGTATAGATGTCCTTGCCAGTTAGAGGACAAGTGGACCAAAAGCAAAGCTTCCTTCTTCTGTGTCCGTTTGTGTGGGCTCCCACAGAAGGTGTGGCCCATTCGGTGTGGGTCTTCCAGCTTCAGATGATCTCAGAAACCCCCCCCCAGAAGTGCCCATCTGCTTGCGTGGTAGGTGATCCTGCATGGAGTCAAGCTGACAACCAAAGGTTGCCACCACAGACATGTGTGGCACTGGTCATCTGTATACCTTCAGTTGGGATCGGAGAATTGAACTCAGGTTGTCAGGGTTGGGTGGCAAGTGCCTTACCTACTGAGCCATCTCGCCGGCAGTCCTCGCTGGCAGTCCAGCTCTTATTTTAACGTAGAAAAGAGATTTAGAGCTGAGCTTTAGATCTGTTGGGATTGTCTTCTTTAGATTCTACATTTTTACTGATTTGAGACGCTTAGAGCCACTGCTTTGCTTTGAAAAACAGATCTTCCCCTATGCAAAGGAAAGATTTCTATTCATTAACCGGTCGTCCAGGCTGCCTCAGCTCCGGCTTGTGCCTTGGCACCACGTGGCACCGTGAGGGAACTGGTCAGAGGGATCCTTTCTACACTGAGATTTACGTTTCAGCACTGGGAGTTTACTTAGCTCTAGTCATATCCAAGCTTAAAATAAACCCTTACCGTGTCGGGGTGGCCTATAGGGGCGTATATTCGAGATGTTATTTTTGGAAACTGTTAGAGAATGAAATGAAAACTTGTGATTTCCTGTGAACTTGGCTTGGAAGTGAAATAAAGATTTTATGAAGTTGGAGGTGAATGAATTTACTCTGCTCAGCTATTCTTGCTTGCAGGTTACCGTAGGCCTTGGAGTAAGGACTTCAGGCTTTACAGACTTCCCCCACCTTCCCACTCCCTCCCCCAGCAGTTTCCTGTTTGTGGATCAGTCTTAACCAAACCATCAACTGGCCTTTAAATAAACACACAAAGAAGTAAATGTCAGGTCTAGGTGGCTCATGCCTGGAATCCCAGCATTTGTGTGGTGGAGGCAGGATCATTACTGAGAGTTTTAGGTCAGCCTTATCTGCAAATGGTGTTTCCGGACATTCATGGACACAGAGGAGAACCTTGTCTACACAAGAAGGAGGGAGGAGAAAGAGGGAGAAAGGAAGGGAGGGAGAGAGTGAGAAAAGGAGGGAAGAAGGAAGGAAGGAGAAGGGGAGAGGGAGGGACAGTGAAAGGGAGGGAGGAAGGAAAGGAAGAAAAAAGGGAAGGAAAGAGGAAGGGTAGGCAGGCATGATGCCACACACCTACAATCCCAGAGCTGAGAGGCTGAGACAAGATTGTCAGATTACGCAGAAAGTGCCCAAGCTATGTGCCAAGACCCTAACTTCAAAATAAAACAAAACAAAACAAAACTTAGTAACACACAAAAACCTCCCTTTCCCCCTTTCTGAGACAGCATTTCTCTGCATAGTCTGGCTATGCTTGAACTTGCTCTGTAGCCCAGTGCACTGCCGTAATCCTGATCCTTGGGAAGCTGAAGCAGAAGCATCACAAGTTCAAGTCCAGCCTAGGCTGCTAGGCCCTCTAGCCACCAACAAATGAATATGTACATAGCACGTCCGGTTGTAGCGTGTTTTCACTATAACATGTATTGTTATGAGCTTCAGAGTTCAGGGCAGTGGCTTGTGTCTCTATACTGGGAATTTACAAACAGCAGAACGGACGCCATCACAGCCTACAGATCTAAACACTATACCGGTCCACATTAGACAGCTTAGGTTTCCTCTTTCAGAAAAATGACTGAAAAGCTTCTCTCTGTGGGTTTGAGGGTATCCTCCTCCATTCAACAAAGGACGTCTGTGTCTCTCTTCATGAAATGACACAGAAAAAAAAAAACCTTTTTTTTTCCTCTTTTTTTGAGACAGGGTTTCTTTGTGAAGCTGTCCTGGAACTTATTTTGTATACTAGGCTGGTCTCAAAATCAGATCTCTGTCTGCCTCTGCCTCCCGAGTGCTGGGATTAAAGGCTTGAGTTGCCAGACACCTGACACAAAGTGATTCAATTGTGTAAGGTGCAGAAGGCACAGCTAGTCACTAGCAAACATTTGGACTGGGGCAATGCCACTAAAAGACAGTGTGCTAGCCCATACCCAAAACCTCTCTCACAGATACCATGCTCTGAGAAAAATGCCTGTGTACTTTC
This sequence comes from Rattus norvegicus, assembly GCF_021556685.1. Classification (NCBI taxonomy): domain Eukaryota; kingdom Metazoa; phylum Chordata; class Mammalia; order Rodentia; family Muridae; genus Rattus; species Rattus norvegicus. The sequence goes on along the minus strand of NC_141548.1, from coordinate 10,720,792 downwards.
CATAAGAAAAAAAAAATCCCAAATACTCTTTTAGGAGTTACGAAGAGTGGGGCAAGCATAGCATAGGCTGTCTTCAGCACCAGGGTTCAAGAGCAGATGCTATTTTGATGTTCTTCCTTAATTCTCAAATGTCACTGTCATCTAAAAGTAAACTTCATAGCTGGGTGGTGGCAGTGCATGCCTTTAATCTCAGCCCTCAGGAGGCAGAGGCAGGTGGATCTCTGTGAGTTAGACAGAGGTCAACAAGGTATACAGAGCAAGTTTCAGGACAGCCAGAGCTATACAGAGAAACCCTGTCTTGAAAACACACACACATACAGACACACACACACACACACACACACACACACACACACACACACACACACACTGAGGAAGAGGAAGAGAGAAAAAGCTCCAGCAGCTGGTGAAGTGGCCCTGGGATCAGGAGGAACATCCAGAGGACCTGAGTTTGGTTTGCAGCACTCACACTTCATAGTTCATAGCTGCCTGTAACTCCAGGGCATCTGACAGCCTCTACTGGCCTCAAACAACACCCGTACCCAGGAACACATACGCATAATTTAAAAATTTAAACATCTCTTTAAAAATTAATTACAGACATCATGACAATTTATTCTTAAATTTCTTAGTGTGATTCTTCAACAAACAAACAAACAAAAAACAAAAAACCCACACACTCTTCTCACGTCTGACCAAACTACCACTATTTCCTTTGTCTTTCTTCATATCCTGCCCCGACTCAATTGCACGCTGCTTGTGGAGGTGCAGACGAGCATCCTCAGACCCGCAGGACAGGCACTCGGCTTCTGTCTGTGCCGCCTCATTCCCATGTCATCTCACCTGGAACAGATTAAAGCTGTTCCGCCTCTGCCGGCTTCCTCCCATCTCTCTTCCGATTGTAGCACTGACCTATTGAAAAGATGTGGGCCGTTCACATTGCAGAAGGCTCTGGGTCTGCTGCACTGCTCTGCTTGAAGTAAGCCCTCTGTCCCTTCCATGCCCTATAAATTTAAGGTTTCATAAGAAAAAAAAATCATGATTCAATCGTAGTTACATTTTGTGGCAAGACAATCAAGTTAAGGGTGACAGGACGTATCTCTTTTTGTATCACATCAGGGAATAATGACTCCTTGTCTTTTCAAAGGCATGAGAAACAGAAATAGCTACCTCTTCACACCAGTGAAAAAAAAATAAAGAACGAAAGAACGGAAGAAAAGAAAGAAAGAAAGAAAGAAAGAGAGAGAAAGAAAGAAAGAGAGAGAGAAAGAAAGAGAGAGAGAGAGAGAGAGAAAGAAAGAAAGAAAGAAAGAAAGAAAGAAAGAAAGAAAGAAAGTTAGTTCTGTGGTCAGGGATTAGCTTAGTGGTAGAACACTCTCCTAGCATGGGCAAACGGGTCTGGTCCCCTGTACTGTGAAGTAAACCTTGGGCTCTAAAGCCAGAACCATGAGCTACAGAATCTCCCTTAGCCTGTTTTCTTGTTAGAGACAAAGCAACGCCAAGCCTAGGACAGGTTGCAGTCCTAAGGACTACAGGAGAAAACAATAGCACTATCGAAAGCTGTCCCTTACTAAACAGTTCACTCTGCCAAGCCCTCCACAAGAGCTTCCCACTCACCATCCACCTAAGACTCACAACACCCACTCCTGCATGGTACTGGTATACCGTGTAGAGAGGGGGACTGGAACAGAGGGACTCAACAGTCTGGCCAAGGTGAAAAAGTTTGTAAGAGGTGCAGGGAGTGTACACAGCCAACCAGCCAGACTGCAGAGCCCAGATAACAAGCAAGCAATTATAAGTGACAGAGAAACAAGAAGCACTGGGTACGAGAGGCTCAGTGGGGAGAAGCCTCCCAACCTGAGCTACAACCCTGGAGTCCATGGCAGGAGAGAACTGACTCTCAAAAGTTGTCTTCTGACTTCCAAACATGTCACAGTGGAGACACACACACACACACACACACACACACACACACACACTTTCAAAAATGACCGTTGACAATACAGTGGTCTGAGTAAAAATGGTCCCCTAGGCTCGTCTATTTGAATGCTTAGCCGTCGGTAGTGACACTACTTGAGAAGGATTAGAAATGTGTCCTGGCCAGAAGAGTTGTGGCCTTGTTGGAGGAAGTGTGTCACTTTGGGTGGGCTTTGAGGTTTCAAAAACTCAAGCTAGAGTCAGTCTCTCTCTCTCTCTCTCTCTCTCTCTCTCTCTCTCTCTCTCTCTCTCCCTCCCCCCCAGCTGCTTGTGGTTCCACATGTAGAACTCTCAACCACACCTCTAACACCATGCCTGCCTCCTTCCTTTCGTGCTCCCTGCCCTGATGATACCAATGTGAACCTGTGAAACTCTAAGGCAGCCCCGATAAAGAGCTGCCATGTTGAGGTGTCCCTTCTCGGTGATAGAACAGTGACAAGGATGGACCCCAAAGGCAGCTGCTCTGCTGTGTGTTTTGCTTCTCTGTCTTTTTAGACTCTCACTGGTACCATTCCCTTGCCAATCTAATGGCTGTAGAGTGAATAGTTATTTCCGGTGTGGTGCAGAATACACACGTAAGAGATAGCAATTAGACTAAGTCCTTACCTTGGCGGTACTAACAACCAGATAAAGGGAAACCCATCGGTGAGAGGAAAGAGCTTTGTGGAGGGGCGAGGCAGATGTGCATCTGGCACACAAGCAAACATCCGTGTTCCTCACAGCGCCTCTGCCTTCGTCCTGCTTTATTTGGCATGTGCTTTACTTCCTGAGTGCTTTTACACATTCGTTTTTTCATAGCTTCGCTTGATCCTAAAACAACATTAACAGGCTTGTCGTTTCTGGATGCACCTGTTCCAAAGTGCTTATCTTAAATACACACACACACAAACACACACACACACACACACACACATATTTTATACATTGTTTATATAAAGAGATTAAAAAAAAACCAACCCATCAACAAAACAAAAACTCAAAAACAACAACTGCTAAGAGAGGGTGAGGATAAGAGTAGTCAGAATATGCCATGTGTAATCAGAGATGTGTCGTCTTCTCTTTTAGGTTTTGAGTTAGGAAGGAAGTTGGCGGATCACTTCTAAGCAGCTCATCAGGCAGCGCTCCTTCAAAGGCTGTGGTTAAGGCACCTAAAACGCCGGGATCATCCCCGGTACCCAATGTCCAAGCTCCAAGAAGAGCATCTGCCTACACCCATGTCAAAACGCACTTGGCAGATAGCATCTGAACCCTGGAAACTCTCATACTACACACACAGGTGGCTTCCTTAAAAGTCCTTCCATAGACAGGGATGTGGGTAGAGTGTTTGCCTCGAGCCCTGGCTACCCCCTCGAGATTCCATAAAAACTGGGTATGGTGGTCTTCATTGGCAGTCCCAGCACTTGGAAGGTAGAAGGCAGAGGCAGGAAGATAAGCAGTTAGAGGTTATCCTCAGGGTACACAGTAAGTTTGTGGCTAGCTTGGGTTATCTTGTCTCAACAAACAGACATGGGTGCGATGGAGCGAGCACACTTGTAGTTCAGGAGGCGGAAGAGATCTGCTCACGAGTTCAAGGCCAGGTTGAGATACATAAAGGCAGTTCCTTTCTGCATTTGCAGTCTTGCTTCAAGTATCCGAAATCCATAATGATTAACTTGCCGGCAGTTTTAACCCTACAAATTACACACACACACACACACACACACACACACACACACACACAAACACACACTTTTTAAAAAAAATTAATTTATTTTTACGTGTGTAACTGCTTGACTTGAATGCCTGGGAACCATTCCTGATGCCCTTGGAGGTAAGAAGTTAGCACCTCTCCCGGAACTGGAGTTACAGACCATTGCGAGCTGCCCGTAGGTGCTTGGACCTGAATCTGGGTAAGCAGTAAGAGCAGTCTGTGCTTTTAGCCTCGGAGTTCTCCGGCCCCCTTTATGTTTTTTTGTTTGTTTTTAAGACAGGGCCATGTATCCCAGGCTGATCTTGAACCCACCGTGAAGTTTACGATGATTTTAAACTCTGGCTTCTTCCTCTTCCAAGTCCCTAAAGTTAGTTGTGCTGAGCTGAAGGGACTTATGAGCTTTCTCAAGAACGGTAGCAGTGGAAGAGGATTCAGAAATCTCTGCTGTTCTCACAGGAACAAAACAAAGTCCAGTCAGAGAATCTAGGCTGCTTTAGAAGCCTGGGGAGCAATGCCCAAAGCCCAGAAAAGCCAGCAACCCAGTCACAACTTCTGAAAAGACCACATGCCCCAGAATACGTTTCTCTCCCTCTCTTCCTCCCTCCCAGGGAGACCACAGCAGGTGTTCCGCTTCAGGGTTGGGGGATGGGGCTGGGGGACCTGGAGGAGCGCAAGAAGAGGCGAAGACCGGCAGTCAGCCTGCCTGCTTCCCTGGCACGAGTGGCCTGTGGGTTTGCAGGGAAATAAATGCCTGCTGCAGTGGGGGGCTGGATCAAGAGCGTGTGGAGGGAGGTGTTAGGAGGGAGAGGTCTCCGGATCCACAGGAGATGGGAGAAGGGCAAAGGGGGAGGGAAGTTCTGTTGCAGAACTGGGGCTGGAGCTGAGGGATTAAGTTTGGAGGAACAGAGAGAGGCGTGAAGATCTGCCATGAATCCGAATGGCCCCTGAGCCGCCGGTCTCAGCAGCACCGTTCGGAAGGGCCCACCTTCTTTCTCCACACACTCAGCAGCAGGGGCGAGCACAAAGTGCAGACGATTGTCTTCAGAGGAATTAATTTTGGCCCACGTACTTCCTCCGCGCTGAGTGCAGGTTAGCTCATTAATATTTTCGTAGGAGCTCAAGTCCCTCCAACAGTCTAGCTCAAAGAGATGGCAAGGCCTTTGCTTTACTTGGCCCCTCCTCTGTCCCCTTTTATAAACACATCACCCTTCACTGTCTGTCACCAGCCTCACCCTTTCAGCATCTGAGAAACTAATGAAACATGGTGTGAGCACATTTGTGCTTGCCTATCTTCGTACCAATTTTTGAAACTTAATTAAATTGTCTTGGCGGCTTAAGAATATACATTTTAATTATCAGTCCTTTTAACCGAGGAGTCTTACTTTTTTGAAAGAGTACAGAATTTCTCCAGCAAAGAAAGATCCAGTATTTTCCCAGGCCTCCTAGCAAACAGAGGCCCCTTGGGCAATATTTACATCTCCATGTGGTTGAGTCAAGGCTGTTCTTTGGGAAGCCGAAATAAGAAGGGCATTGATGGCTTTCAGTAAGACTGGGGGGGTGGAGAACGAAGATGGGGTAGCTTGGGACATCACTTGCTCTCAGAATGAACCATGCACTGGACTCTGTGGATGTCTCTCCTCTTCCTCCTCCTCTCCTCTCCCTCCTCCTCCTCCTCTCCCTCCTCCTCCTCTTCCTCCTTTTCTTCTGCCTCCTCCTCCTCTCCCTCCTCCTCCTCTTCTCCTTCCTCCTCTCCTCTCCCTCCTCCTTCTCCTCTCCCTACTCCTCTTCCTCCTTTTTTTCTGCCTCCTCGACTCTTCTTCCTCCTCCTCCTCCTCTTTCTTGGGCTTGTCTTCCTAACCACTTAGGCAGTAGATAATAGCATCTGCCTTCCAGACGACTGAAGAAACCTGAGCAGGGGAAAGCACGTTAAGTCTCTGCCCGTCCTCTGGAGTCGGGACTCTCTCAGATTCATACCTTACTGCTCTTGTGCAATCCAGGGACAGTGGCGCCAGGGAGCTTGCTTGCTAGAAGCCTCCCTCCAGGCTTGTTGTCAACTTTCTGTGGAAGTTTGCGTTTTAACAGCGTGGATCTTCCGTTGAGGCTCTTTCCCTCTTGGTACATGGCTGCCTGCGTACCTGTTCACGTCCTGCCTCCTGGGAATCTGTTTTTTCCCTTTTAAGGCTCATTCATTCATCTACAAAATGAGGATGGGCCCAGGATTGCCGAACGTTTATACCCTTGCCTGTCATCTAGCTGAGGAGGCAGGGGCAGGAGAATGGTGATTTTAGGCCTACAGAACAACACTCAGCAGATGAGGAGAGTTCAGGGAGCTGAAATGTGCTAGGTGACTGGAACCTCGTGGCCTTTTCCTATGTGTTTACATAAGACCTTAACATTTTCCAACAATCACGTCTGCACAAATGATAGCAATAAGTAGACACAGGACTTCAAATAATAAAAACATAAAAATCCCACCAATCGACCACCGTGGGACAAACTCTGAAATATTTATTACTTCCTTTTCAGATTTGTTCCACATATGTGCTTGTACACACACACACACACACACACACACACACACACACACACACACTCTGCAGGAATAGTGTAGTGTCTTTATTTTTGTTTCTGTTGCCTAGCTCTCAGTGTGTAGCTGGCACACAGTAGGCGTCTAATAAGTGTACTGGCTGAGTAAATGCACCGATGAAGGAAGGAATGGAACGAGGCAGGGACGATGGCAGCTGCCTCATGATGTGAGCTAAGCGTCCTCTCCCAGCCCTGCTCCTTGTCTGAGATACTTTTATATGGCTTCATTTGAATTTGTTTGTTTGCTTATTTATTCCAGACATGGTTCCATCTGGCCCAGGCAGGTCTCAAGCTGCATATATAGACCAGGAAGGTCTTCAGTTTCGTTCCCGTCTCTGTTTCCTGAGTGCTTAGAGTACAGACGTGTGCTAGCATGACTACTTAATGTAGTGCCGGAGTTGGAACGTAGGATTTATGCCCGCTAGGTGAGGTGAGCACGACGTCAACTGAGTTACATCTCCAGCTGAAGGAACCTGTTTTCAAAAGCAGGTGCCCCGGGGAAGATGCCTGTTGCACGAGGCTGACCCTGAGGCCTTTGTCCTGTAGGCAAGCACATTTACTACGATTCTAAGTAAACCTGCTTTCTGAACCAAGCTTTTGTCTTTTTTGACACGTGCTCCTCAAGGCTGCTTTCGAAGGAGCAAGAAGGCACTGCACAGCCAAGCGGCAGGAGTGCAGGGCAGAGGACTGTGGCATCCTGGTGGTGGAGCGTCTGGGACGATGCTCTGCCCTCCAGTGGGGAGAAAAGCATCTGTCCAAGAGCAGAGCCCTTATCTTGGAGACTTTTCTCTCAGGAAGGCTAGGGAGGTGCAGAGGCTTGCCTGGGGCCATCTCTTTGGAGGACTCTTCTTACCCTTCAGTTAACAGCCAAGCAGGATGTAGGACAGGGTCCAGTTTGCACAGCAGTTCATACTGCTTCCACCTGTGGCCTCTGCCAGTCCTGCCTGGACAGATCACAGATCAGCTCTGGCCACTTACTACTCAGAAACGTCTACCCCTTTCGCAGTTCTGAGCAAAGCCACGGGGACACCCTTATGCCTGTCATCTGTCCCTTCTGTTCTTGCTCTCCCCTTCAAGTCTCCATGAAGCCCCTCACAGCCCCAGTCACTTCTCTTTCACAGGCCATTGTCTCTGTTTGCTGGCCCCTCTACTTCGAACCAGTTCATTCCACTTGCAGCCTCTGCTCTCATCTATCCTCCATGCTCCCTTCGCCTCCCTGGAAGCTCATCTAGCATAGTCGATACCCACAAAGACCCTGTCCTCACTTTGCACCGTAGCCTAAGTCTGCCTTTTCTTCCCTCCCAGCATCTCTCGCCACAGTGATAAAATGTATCCATCTCCCTCTCCACTGGACTAAAGGTGCCACAGGGATAGGATACTCCTGCACCTTGTTCACTGAGCACCTTCGACGTTGCCCAGACTTCAGCTCCATTACCATTCTCAAAGTAGTAATCTCACCCCGCTTTACTATTTTTATTACAGTTTTGCTGTTGTCGTTATTGTTGTTTTTAAAATTTCAAACAAGAATCTGAAGTTCGAACGACTGGTCAGTTGTGAATAGGTTCGGAAGCACATTGAAACGTGGATGGTTTTTTATTTGCTCCACAAACAGGTCCATACAGCTGCTGGGATCTTTCTCTGCTTTAGAGTCTGGGATTCCTGGAGTATTTTAAGAAGGACACGGTGTATGTGGGGGTCACAGGGGCGATCGCCTGGTTGTTTAGGGTTTAAACATAGATTTCCCCACAGGTAAATATGGAGTTCAGCATACTCAGAGATTTGGGAAGTGTCTTTAGCTTGTGTGTGTGTGTGTGTGTGTGTGTGAGAGAGAGAGAGAGAGAGAGAGAGAGAGAGAGAGAGAGAGAGAGAGAGAGAGAGAGAGAGAGAGAGAGGATTTCATTATGTAACGAATTCTGACTGCTCTGGAACTCATAGAGATCTCCTTACCAGTGCTGGGGTTAAGAGTGTATCATTTGATGAGAGCTCTTTGCTGGTAGAGGGCTCCTTGGAGACTTCTGTCACTAAGGCATTCTTTCTTTCGAAAAGTTCTCAAGTCCAAAAGGGGAATCTCCTTACAGAGGAGGAGAGACGGGAGGTTTAGTTTAAAAATTCCTCCTCCTCCTCTTCTCTTTCCTCTTCTTCCTTCTCCTTCTCCTTGGTTTGTTTTGGCTTGGGATCAATCAAGAGCCTCTAGCACTCCAGGCAAGTACTCCACCACAGAGCCTTACATCTCAAGCCCTTACATTTTTTTTCCTTGTATTTATTTAGAGATGGATTTCACTATGTAGCATTGTCTGGCCTGGGACTTACTGTGTAGACTATGCTTGCCTCACTCGGACTCAAAGACCTGCTTGCCTTTTTCACACTACTCACGTTGTGATTAAAGGTCTGTACCATCACACTTGGAAAGCTTCTCTTTGTGTGTGTGTGTGTGTGTGTGTGTGTGTGTATGTGTGTGTGTGTGTGTGCCATAGCCTGTATATGGAGGTCGAGTGTGGAAAGCACACTCCTTTACCCAATGTGTTGTTGTTCAGCATCTAACTCAGGTCACCCAGCTTGGCAGCTACAGCTAGTATAGTCTGAAAGATTTTTTTTTCCTCCTGTTCTACACTATTGGCTTCCTGACTGTTTGAGGTAACTTAAAATATGCAATTTAAGCCTTTCCCCTGCTTCTTGTATTAACTGAGATGAGTTTCCTCAAGGATCAGGCCACGGTGGTGAGGAACAGAAGAAAAGCTGTGCACATCGCCAGGTATCCCTGGGTGTGGGGCTGCCTGGCTCTTAATGGCGGAAGCATGCGGGCACTGCCCAGGAGCAGTGTCACCAGCATTCTCCCATTTCTGTTTTATTACTAGGTTCTTACAATTTTCCCAAGGAGCAAATCCCAGAGTCAAACTGTGTGCTGCAGAGTCTCTTCGTGCCCCACTTAACAGTTTTCTCGTGGGCCGCAGAAGGAAAGGCCTTCTCTCCTGACTGACGCCTCTTTTCTTTGGGATTTTCCCATGCTTCTGCTGTGAGGTTTTTTAGCTTTTTTGATTTTAAGACAAGGCTTACGGAGTCCTAGCTCGCTTGGAACTCAGACCCACCTGCTTCTGCCTCTAAGGCTCAGATTAAGTATTTTATCTTGGCCTTCCTCTCCCTTGTTCTTCCTTGCTCTCCCTGCTTCTTCCTCTCGCTTCCCCACCTTCTCTTTCACCTGTCTCTTTCTCTTCCCGGTCCTGCTTTCTCTTTTTCCTTTTTTCATTTTTTCTTTCTTTTTTTTTTAAAGATTTATTTATTATTTTATGTATATGAGTACACTGTAGCTGTCTTCAGACACACCAGAAGAGGGCATCAGATCTCTTTACAGATGGTCATGAGCCACTGTGTGGTTGCTGGGAATTGAACTCAGGACCTCTGGAAGAGCAGTCGGGTGCTCTTATCCGCTGAGCCATCTCGCCAGCCCCCTTTTTCTTTTTTTTAAAAGATTTATTTATTTATTTTATGTATATGAGTACACTATATCCGTCTTCAGACACACCACAAGAGGGCATCGGATCCCATTACAAGATGGTTGTGAGCCACCATGTGGTTGCTGGAAATTGAACTCAGGACCTCTGGAAGAGCAGTCAGTGCTCTTAACCACTGAGCCATCCCTCCAGCCTCCTAGAACAGTGATTCTTAACCTTCCCGGTGCTGTTGTGGTGACTCCCAGCCAGAGAATTATTTTCATTGCTATTTCAAAACTGTAGTTTTGCTGTTATGAGCCGTGATGTAAACATCTGATGTGCGGTCCCCGTAGAAGGGTCGGTCATTCAATGGTGGGTCCTTAGCCTCCACAGCGTGGAATTCTCCTCACTGGTGTCCTTCCTGAGGTGTGACCCTAGTGCCCAGTGCTGTGACAGGCTCCTGTGACTGACACTTCAGAGGGATTGGAGTGAAAGGGAGACGGAGCAGCTTAGTCAGCTGAAAGCCCTAGAGTGCTGAAATTTAAGAATTAAACACTTCAAGCTAAGCGAGACTAGGGGTGTGTTCAGAAGCATGGTCATGCGAAAGCATGACTCCGGTGAAGTTTTTAAGTTAAAAGTAAAAGTCCAGCTTCAGGCTGGAGAGATGGCTCATCGGTTAAGAGCACCCAACTGCTCTTCCAGAGGTCATGAGTTCAATTCCCAGCAACCACATGGTGGCTCACAACCATCTGTAAAGAGATCCGATGCCCTCTTCTGGTGTATCTGGAGACAGCTACAGTGTACTTATATATAATAAATAAATAAATCTTTAAAAAAAAAAAAGTCCAGCTTCAGGGATAAAATTGAATTATGTAGTAGTCATAGTTTCTGGTACATTCCCCAAACAGCAGTCCTGCTCAAGCCCTTGTCTAGGCTATGGCACTCCCTGCCTAACCCTGGTCTCAGGTCCCCAGAACTGTAACCTATGATTTTTCCAGCACTCACAAAGTGTTCCCTGGGAACTGGCTTTTCAAGATCCTAATGGCTGGCCCCTGCTGAGGAAAAAATGGAATCAAAGGTGCTACTTTAGTAGTCTCCTTAGAAAGGATAAATGACTTTTTAAAAAAAAAAGATTTATTTTATTTATATGAGTACACTGTAGCTGTTTTCAGACACAGCAGAAAGAAGAGGGCATCTGAGCCCCATTACAGATGGTTGTGAGCCACCATGTGGTTGCTGGGGATTGAACTCGGGACCTCTGGAAGAGCAGTCAGTGCCGTCTCTCCAACCCCGGATAAATGACTCTTAAGTACGACCTTGACATTGGGTGAAGCAACATAAAAATATCCCTACTAGTCAGTATCTCGGTGTTTTGAGCGAGAGCTTTTCTCCCTCCCGATGGTGACGTTTTTCCAGAGATGGTTCTTTCTGTCACGTGATAACAGAGGCTGGTGCTTACACCATTCAAGGTGCAGATTCTAATTCCAACGGCATGGGAACAGAGTGACTGTTTCTGCATGAATCCCTCCTCCCAGAAAGGAATCACATGCTTGTCTTGGGAAATTTGCCATCTCACACTCGGTCCCAGAGGGACAAAGGATAATGATTCCATGTCTCCTGGCTGTTGGTGCTCTGTGCTCCCCAAGCTCAGGTTTTCTTTTGAAGAGAAAGCTGCCTCATTCTTTTAAAGGACATCACAAGACTCTGGGTGACACGAATCAACTCTGGCATCCACTACAAAGACATTTATGTGTCTTTCCAGGGCTTGGAGCCAGGCCTCCAGACTGTACAAACTTTCTGCCCATCTGCTACATGGAGGACAGAGCTCCAGCTTGAGGTAGGCCTCGAGCTGAGAAGACAGTTCAGAAATGAAGATGGCCACTACTGCTGTCCCAAGCCCCCGTAGCTGTTAGGTAAGAGCTCAGGGCTGCTTATGACCCATGCTGGTCATTTGTGGTCAGTACAGCAAGAGGAGAAAGACCGGCACGGTCAGCTTGTGTTGACAGACAAAGGGACAGTGTGCTTCCTTTGCTGGGTAGTCAGGAGGGAGGAGGTGACCTGTGCTGAGCAGTAGTGTCTCTGTCCTAGCACCTGAGAAAGGCGTCTCCTTCTCCACTCCCACTTAGAGACTCTGTCAACCCAAAGTTCAGGATCCTTACAGAAGCTACCAAGCCAGCGAGGCGATTTATCCTAGTCTCGAGACTGGTTGTGGTGGGAGACTCCTTAGTTTAACCTCTGCGTTTGCTTCCTTCGTGACCTCGCTGTAAGCTGCAAACCTTTCCGAAGCTTGCATCCCCGAGAGACGCTTTCCCCTACCGTGAGATGTCGGTGGTCAGTGCCTGGGAGGTAAAGGGATGAGTGGAGGAGGGAAGTAAGGCCTGGTGAAGCCAGCTCCAGAGCTGGCCGCTGCAGCTTGAACTCGCAGGGAGCACAGGACAGCTAGCTCGGCCCGCGAAGCAGGAAGCAGGCAGCCGAGCACACATGCTCGCTCACACCTCACAGGAATGTCTAGTCCGTCGTGTTCGCAGGCAGGGTGGACACAGAACAGATGCAGGGGCTGGCCACTGGGAACCAGGCCGAGCGTGCTCAGGTGGAAAGGGAGAAGGGCAGGGCAGTGTGAGCCTTGGCAACAGCTTCAGCTCCTTGTGCCATTCAAGCTGTTTCTTGTTTTTATTGTTTGTTAGAGACAAGTCCTTGCTTTGTAGCTCAGGTTAGCCTCACATCCATGTTCTTCCGAGCTCTGACGTACTGCATTACAGGCGTGTGATGTCATAACTTGCATGCACACACACACACACACACACACACACACACACACACACACACACCCCACCACCATATACACATAGTATTTGTTTCTTTAAAAAAAATAGAATTCATCTTAGCTTTTCTCTCCTAGGAAGAATATGGCTTAGGAGGCCCTTAGTATCCCTTCTCCAACATCAGCCCTCCTTAAATGTCGCCCTTTATTTCTGGAAACTTCTACACAGTCTTGGGTCTCGCATTTTGCTCACTGGCTCATTTATTTCCTATAGCATTTTGTATTTTCACAATAGCCTGTGTCCTGTTTTTTGTTTGTCCAAAACATATTAAAGACCTTAATTCTTTTCTATTTTATTTTATTTTTATTTATTTTTTATATTTATTTATTTATCATATATAAGTACACTGTAGCTGTCTTCAGACACACCAGAATAGGGCATCTGATCTCATTACAGATGGTTGTGAGCCACCATGTGGTTGCTGGGATTTGAACTCAGGGCCTCTGGAAGAGCAGTCGGGGCTCTTAACCACTGAGCCAGCTCTCCAGTCCCTCTATTTTATTTTTAAGATGTATTTTTAAACCAGGTGTGGTGGCGCACACCTTTGATCCGGGACTTGGGAGGCAGAGGCAGGTGGATCTCTGTGAGTTCGAGGCCACCTTCATCTATGAAATGAGTTCCAGGACAACCAGGACTGTTACACAGAGAAATCATGTCTCAAACAAACCAAAAGAGACATGTGTGTATGTGCTTGTGTGAATGTGTGGCACATGTGTAGGTATCTTCAGAGGCCAGAAGAGGATGTCAAATCCCCTGGAACTGGAGTTATAGGTAGTTGTGAATCCCCTGTCATAGGTGGGAACAAACACAAGTCCTCTGCTAGCACACTCGTCTGCAAAGCCCCTTCCCCAAGCCCCTGGCTTCTTTTCTTTTACAGGGCCACAGTCTGTCTTCCCTATGGCTGTGTGATCAATGGTGCTGTGGTGGTGTGGTTTGAAGGTTCCCTTCCAAATTCAGATTGAAATAGAATTTCATTGCAGTGGTGTGGAGAGGTTAAGTCTTTTAAAATTAATGAATCTATTAATCTCACTAGGTCAAAGTCAAGTCTCTTAGAGGTTACTAGTCTCTTTGGTACCACTCTTGTGAAGACATTAATGATGTGTTATGGAACTGGGTTAGTTACAAAATGCAGGGCTCCATCCCTCCCTGTCCTTTGCTTTTGTTCTTTTATCTCATTTTCTATTCTTTATTTTTTTATTTCTGTGTGTGTGGGTATGTGCATGCAAGTCCAGAGCCTACTGAGGCCACAAGAGGACACTGGATCCCTTGGAGCTGGAGTTACAAGTGTCTGCGAACTGCATGACATGGATGCTGGGAATTGAACCTGGGTCCTCTGGAAGACCAATTGGCACTGGGAATTGAACCTGGGCAGCCAGTGCTCTTAACTGCTGAGTCCTCTCTTCAGCCCTTTTCTTTTCTTCTTCTTACTTATTTATTTAGAGATCAGATCTCATTCTGGAGCTGTCTGTGAAGCTCAGGCCAGCCTTGAATACGTAGGTTTCCCTTTGCCTCAGTCTCTACTGTACTGGAATTACAGGTGTTGCCCACTGTATCTGGCTTGCTTTCTTGTCATGTGATCCCTTTTTGTGATGCTGTGGCAAAACAAGGAAGTCCTCAGCCCTCAGTAGACACCACCTCTCAGTTTTAACTCCCTGACTCACAGAGCTCACTATCTGTTCATTGTGATGATGATGATAGTGATGGTGATGGTGATGATGGTGGTGGTGGTGATGATGGTGATGATGGTGGTGGTGGTGATGATGATGATGATGTTCAGGGTCAGATCTTTTGCTGTTGTGACAGGAAATGGACTAAGATATATGGTGAGTGTATGTTACCTAAGTAACTAACACAGGACATTGACTGCTTTAAACCTGTAACACAGCTGACAGATCCAGAATGCAACCAAGCCTGAGAGAAGATGACTGACAGCAAACAAACGTTAGTTTGAAGGGCCATCCATGTTCTTAGTGCCTGTGGCCTACCCTTTCTGGGTGGTTTTCTGTTTCTGTCAGGCACATGGTGTTGTTGGCACAGGTCTGAAATACAGCTAGTCAGTGCTCATACTCTGGGCTGCTGTGAGACTGTTAGAAATCAGGCCTACGATCTGTTGGATGCTTTAAAAAAAGTTACAGATACTAGGACGGGAGAGATGGATCAGCAGTTAAGAGAACTGACTCTTCTTACCGAGGACCCAGGTTCAGTTCCCACATGGCAGCTCACGGCTACCTGCAACTCCAGTGCTAGGAGATCTGATACCCCTTTCTGGTCTCTAATGGCACCAAGTTTGAATTTGGTACACATGCATACATGGAGACAAAACACTATTACACATAAGATGAAAATAAAAATAAAAATTTAAAAATAGTTTCACCAAAGCAGTTTTATTTTCCTTCAAGTTTTATATTCTTGAAGATCAAACATAGGGCATTGCTCATGTGAAGCAAATACTCTACCACTGCCTTATTTAAATAATTATTATTGAGGTCCCATTAAGTGGCCCTGCCTAGCCTTGAACTCACAGAGATCAACCTGCCTCGGGTTGCTGGGATTAGCGGTGCTCACCATACTCAGGTCCAAAGGGATCTCCGCCCCCCAGATTCTGGCCCCCAGCCCCCTCTATCAAAGGAGCCATTTTTCCATCACTGTCTGTGGTGCCTATTAAGGCCAAATCACACAGTGGCCACCAGGATCTCAGCTCTTGCCCACCCTCTCACGCTAACGTTTTCTAGCTGGGGCGGGGTCAGGCTTCCCTTTTGTTCCAGTGCGCTCCTACTCTTTCGGATATACGCTCTCTGGGCTCTTGTCCTTTGGCCCCATCTCTCACAGGTCCCTCTCTCTTGCCCCTCACTCTGGTCTCTTTTGCACACACTCTCTCTTCCTCTCTCACCAGCTCCCCTTCTTCCCCAGTCCATCTACTACTTTATCTCCCGCTCTGGACTCCGGTAGAAGACTCCTTCCACGGGCCCCCGAGCCAGGCTTCCGATTCAACTTTCCCAGTTGTTCCTGCGGATTCTGTTACCGGTCACACTTACTCCGCATTCCCGAGTCTGCCTCTTCAGTCCCTTCTTCCCTCTACCTGCTAGGCTTCTCCAATGCGGTTCTGGACATCTCTTGGTCTCTCTCTGGCTCCTGGAGCTTGCTATGCCCTCTTGGGAACTCTTCACATGGAAAGGCTTCGTGTCTTCCTCCACCTGTTCTCCTCATCTGGTGGGTAACTGTCACGGTCGAACTGCCTGCTTTGTCTCTGGCTGGCGGGAGCCTACTCCTAATATAAAAATCACACCCGTGTGCGGGTAAACACCTCTCACCCTACAGAGCCCCCATTACTTGGAAATGGATGCCTCTCCTCTGTGATTTGGGACATTTTCCTCTGACAAGTCTTAGTATGCTAGGAGTTGGCCCAGACTGAAATTCTTGTCACTAGGCCATGTACCGTTTTGTTCTCTCCCACTCTTTCCTCTCCCTCTCCTCACCTCTTACTAAGAGCTGCTCATGCTGTCTCTGTCCCTGTAGTTGGCTGACTGGAGCTTGAAGTCGCAGAGCTTCCTCATGCCCTCCGGGGCCTCTAGGACGTTGGAATTCTCCATCTGGGTGATATCCTGCTTTGTGACCCTTTCCCTCTTTTTCTAAGCTGTTTTCCTCCTCCGACTCAGATTTTTATCAAAGGCTTGCAGTCTTACTGCAAACCCTTGGCCTCAGTATAGCTCAATGGCCAAAATGACAACACTCGATTTTCAAATTCTCGTGTTGTAACGACTTCTGCTATTGTATAAGCAAATGAGCCCCAGAGTTTCTTATCTCTAAGCTTTTCCTACTTTCCGATTCAAAAATCTTTTATCTCTATGCTTTCTTGGTTCTCTGCGTTCAAAACAAAACAAGGGGACTGGAGAGATGGCTCAGAGGTCGAGAGCACTGACTGCTCTTCCAGAGGTCCTGAGTTCAATTCCCAGTAACCACACCTATGGTAGCTCACACCCATCTCTGATGGGATCCGACGCCCTCTTCTGGTGTGTCTGAAGACAGCTACGGTGTACTCATATACATAAAATAAATAAATCTCTTTTTAAAAGCCCCCAAAACCCAAAACGTCTTAAGGCTATTGTGTACATGCTTTATCTTAGGATCCGTAAGTTCACTGGGTATGGTTAAAAACCTCTAGAAATCGATAACAAAAGTTAGCTTAAAATTTATTACAATAGTCTGATAGTTTAAAAATAATCTATACATAGTTGATCTTGATTTTTTACAACATGCTTGCATGTAACTTGGATTCAGTTCTTGTTCAGGAAAATAGCTGTTTTTAAATAGCAAGCGCGTGGCTTGCCTCCGTCTTGGCTGATGTCCTCATCCTATGGAAGCAACCATGTGGTGGAAGCCATCGTTTTTAGAGTTAAGAGAGTACATGCCCTGTGACGTCACCACCATCTTGGTTAAGGTGGCCACGTGGTGTAAACCAAGGCAGTAACATCAGAGGGTTTGTAGGCTCCTCTGCTTGTCACTGAACCCCTTTAGACTGAGGAGACAAGATCAGCTCTCCAAGATATGGTGACTTAGCATCAACTTTTACATGATGATTTTGCCCCGAGAGCAAGAAGTTTAATAAGCTATGTTTGATAAATGAGGTTTATAAAAGTCCTAATGTTATAAAGGTCTACTCAGGTTAACAAAACCTGACTTAGATATATATGTCTAACCATCTATGTCCTTGTTGACTGTGCTCAACGCCAGACTTCTGGAAAATTTTAGATAAGAAACAATATTGTGTTTGCCGAATAAGGTATATTTGACTAATAAGGTTTACAAATTCCTAAAGTCTATTTAGGCTAACAGAAACTGACTTGAAGATAACACATCTAGCCTCTTTGCCTTTGCTAAGCTTGTTTAACTTTAGCTATTTAGGTAAACTGAGTCATACAAGAAACTGTGATATTCTATAACAGTGTGTTATAAAAGGACCAGAAAGGTAAAGTTCCCAGCCTCTCAGTGGATTGTATTTATGGTTTAAAGTTTTATTTTGGTGTTGAAGAGTCTTCAATTGAATCTTTAATTCAAAAATTTTAGGGGTTGGGGATTTAGCTCAGTGGTAGAGCGCTTGCCTAGGAAGTGTAAGGCCCTGGGTTCGGTCCCCAGCTCCGAAAAAAAGAAAAGAAAAAAAAATCTTAAGGGTTAAACTTAGCAAGGATAAAGCTGTAAAATCTTACAAAAGACAGGAACTTGTAAACTGTTAAAGATAACTAGAACATGTAACTCAATGGTCAGTTGGCTTAAGGATGATCAAATTCTCTAATGCGCTCAGAACTGTGTGTGTTGTCATGATACGAGCGAGTGTGTAAATGCTGCAAGGTTACGCCTGAAGCAAGTGGCCGAAATCAAGTGAAGTTTGTTTAAAATCAGGAGTTCCTAATACATGATCCCGGCAGACTCCTCGGAGAGCTGCAGAATATCGCATTTACAGTTAAATGAAAAACCTTTCCGCGATAGACAAAAACTAAAATATTAAATAAAAATAAATTTAATGATGATGATAATGATGATGATGATGGTGGTGGTGATGGTGATGATGATGGTGGTGATGGTGGTGATGATGGTGGTGGTGATGATGATGGTGGTGATGGTGGTGATGATGGTGGTGGTGATGGTGATGATGATGATGATAGTGGTGATGGTGGTGATGATGGTGGTGGTGATGATGGTGGTGATGATGGTGGTGATGATGGTGGTGATGATGGTGGTGATGATGGTGGTGATGATGATGATGATAAAGCAGCTCCTAGTGGCAGCCCTAACATCTCCTCCTGAGAAGATGACAGGGCACAGACAAGTCTTCCTCGATTGTGGTAACACTAAAGAACTGTCCCGTGAGTCATCTGCCACCAGGCCCTGCGCAAACTGCAAACGCCTCTGAACTGACTGTACTACTCTGCCTTGCCAAAGAAGGCCAGTTTTCCCTAATTCCTCCTCCACAGAAAAGTCTCTCAGACTTTCTGGGTCTGGCACTGGAGGCCTCTATTGCCATGTGTAGCAGTAAAAGACTTAATGCTGCCCTTGTCCCCAACAAGGCCACGAGGTCACCTGGAGGAGCATAGGAGAGCCGTGAGGTCGTGGGTAAGTCATTTGGGTTATACTTCCTGCTCTAATTCTCAGATCTCCGATGTTGTGGATGCCCACGGATAGCCCCGCAGATTTAACAAAAGCAAGCAATCAACTCTTTGCCCAAGGCTGCAGCTGCCCACTGCCGGTGCATTTTAAATGTAAAAATCAGGCCTGGATTCCTTTCTGGAGCTACTAGGTCTCCCGTGGAGAAAGGTAGATTTCATGCTGAAAGAGATAAAAACCCCCGCAAAACAGGTTTCAATATGAAAAAACAAACTAGAGATACCACGTGGCTATTACTAAAATTTTACCTTTTACTATAAAGAACTGGCTTTGTAATGACTGCTCTCAGTAATCAACCACCCATGTCTTATTGTAAATGACTGGGTGGAAAAGGAAAAAGGTTAAAGTTTGTGTAGGTTACAAAGGTCTGGGAAAAGAATCTAAGGGGTCCGAATGCAAGCTATGAAGGTCTGAACACTAGAAGCTGAAGTAAGTTGTGAGGGTCTAAGAAAGCGATTTATGGCTCATAAGCATAAAGGTCTGAGGAAGTAACTTAAGGTGTGTAAAAAATGAGAAATGTGTCAGACCTTTCCCTCTCTCTGCTACTGTTATACAAAGATTTCACAAGCCCAGAGTTTTAATGAAAATCAATAAGGTTGGGGGCTGGAGAGATGGCTCAGAGATTAAGAGCACTGTCTGCTCATCCAGAGGTCATGAGTTCAACTCCCAGCAACCACATGGTGGCTCACAACCATCTGTAATGAGATCTGATGCTCTCTTCTGGCCTGCATGTGTACATGCAGGTAGAACGCTGTATACATAATAAATAAATCTTTAAAAAAATCGATAAGGTTCTGATAAGCTATTGATCTAGACCTGGTAAAGCACTGACCGCTATTATCATAGTCACAGCTCGAAGCTGTAAATTTCCTTTCATTGTTTTCTAAGTATAGACTTAAAAGTGCTTCTCGTTGTATTGAAAACATCTCTGTCCAAGCTATCTAGCCAGCTCTCTGGACAGAAGAAAGAATATTCGTGCTTTTAACCTAAAACCATAGCTCTCGCTATGACACAGAGGCACGTCTACTCCAGCTGGTTACAGACCCTTAACCACCTTTTCTACACTTTGTATTTCATGACAGATTACACATGGTGGTAAAGATGCTATGTCTAAAACCTGTATTTCTTCTTGTAAACTTAAAAAAAGTTCGCATATGCCTAAGCGACTCTCCACTGTCACAGGCTAAATGGACTCCAGATACGTGTTGCAGTTAACAGATTCAGGTTTCTTGCCTGCTGCGGACTCCTCCTGAGGCTGGGTCTCTCTCCTTCCCTGGTCTTGGAACTTCCTCTCCACCAACCACTAGGACCGCACACCGGAGTTTCAAGCGTATACCCAAGATAAAGATTTCCCCCGAAGTTCCTTAACTTTACCTTCTGTCTCGAGTCTTTGTTCCAGCGGATTTCCAGCCAATGGCAGATTACAAACTGCTCCAAACTGAACCAGCGAGCCCGGAACGTACTGAAAGCCTATATAAACCAGATACTTCTGAGAGTTTCCGACTGACCTGGGCCCTTACTTTAGACCAGCTTTCCTGACAGCTCCCCAGGTGGTCCCACTGAACGCAGGCAGCAAGTGAAACAGACGTCCTGGCCTGACTCTTCTCTCCAATCCGGACCTTTGACTGATAATCCAGCCTTCCGGGGCCCTGACAACAACTTTTAATTTCAGTTACAGAAGAGATTAAATTAGCCCTGATCACCAACAACATTCTTTTTCTTAAGATGTATTTATTTATTTTATGTTTGTGAGCACACTGCTGTTCTCTTCAGACACACCCAAAGAGGGCAATCAGATCTCATGACAGATGGTTGTGAGCCACCATGTGGTTGCTGGGAATTGAACTCAGGACCTCTGGAAGCGCAGTCAGTGCTCTTAACCGCTGAGCCATCTCTCCAGCCCCGATCAACAAGATTCTTAATTTTTATTTTCCACATAGCAGCATATTAAGTGACCCTGGCTGAACTTGAATTAGCCCTGTAGCACTGGAAGGCTTTGAATTTCTGCCTTTGTCTGCCTGATGAGGAGTTGGAACAGGACATTGCCACCAGGATTGGCCAGACTAAAAGTGCTACGCTTACCCCGGGACTTGGGAGATCCCCAACGAGGGTTCTTGGCCTGATTTACAACATTAGGCAGACACATGTGCACACGCCTTTGTATCTTTGAACTAGGTACGGACTGGGTGAATTAAGTGGTAAAAATGACAGCCCCCAAATGGTTTTATGGATTAGTTTCGTTAGACCTTAAAAATTGCATAGTATGTTATTAAATATAAGGAACAAGGGGAGCTTCCCAGCGGGACCTAGCTGACCGCACCTCATCCTGCAGAGCCAGCGCCCCAGGTAATGTGGTCTGGGACGCCAAGCATCTTCCCACCAGGCGGCCTCACCCTCAGGAAGCTCAGGAGTGACCCAGACTGTGCTCTTCAGGGCCACGGACGGAGCAAAATGAAAAGCCATGCAAGGCTGAGGGTGGTTGCAGATTAAAGGATGTGAGAAGGGAACACGCCTGTGGTGGGGAATTCCAAATCCAACCCCTGTAAATAGCACGACCGGGGAAGGAAGGGCTGAACTCTGACCTTGGTTGTAACTTAAACAGGATCGACGCAGACTGTTTGACTTTCCTGAGTCTGAGATTTCTGTTTGGGGGAATATATACACAGAGATATTTGGTTAAATCCTGAAATAGTCAGGTGAGACACAAGCCTTTAATTCCATCACTCAGGAAACAGAGGTAGGAGGAGAATCTATTCCCTTTCCTTCCCTTCCCTTCCCTTCCCTTCCCTTCCCCTCCCCTCCCCTCCCCTCCCCTCCCCTCCCCTCCCCTCCCCTCCCCTTCTCCTCTGCTTTTGAGGCTGGTTTAGTTTAGTCCTAGCTGGCTTGGGTCCACAGCAATCCTCCTGACTCAATTTGAGTGCACATGCTACTATGTTGAGCTTGGCTTCTTTAGTAAAATACACTTTTTAGATTACTATATTGTTTAATTAGGGGAGCATATATAAGCCACTGTTTGTATAGTGGTCAAAAGACGACCTGTGGAAGTTGATTTCTTTTTCCTTTCTTCATGTGGGTTCCAGACAGGCAGCAAGCCCCTTTCCCTGATGAGCCTTTCATCATCAGCCTAACATAATGTTTTAAAAATCCATCCTAGCTGTAGCATATGTCAATACTTATCTTTTAAGATGACTGAATACTATTTTCCTGTATGGAAGACCTATTTCGTTTTCCTGTTTGCTGACAGCCATGAGTGATTTCTGCTTCTGGCTATCTGCTCTGCTGGACATATAAGTGTACATAGGCACAACAACTTGTTCCTAAGCCTGCTTCCAGTTTTATCGGGTGCATACCTGGGAATGGAATTATTGTGTCACGTTGCTAATTCGTGTTTAACTTCGAAAGAAACTCACGAAGTGTCTGCACCTACTTCCAAATTTTGTTTTTAAAAATGTTCTCAGAGCTTGAAAATACTTCAAAGGAAAAAAAAATTAACCCAGAGGTGGTGGCACGCGCCTTTACTCTGAGCACTCAGAAGGAAGAGGCCGGTAAATCTCTGAGTTTGAGGTCAGCTGGGTCCAGGATGGCCAGAGCTGCGCAGAGAAGCCCCGTCTTGAAAAAACAAAAACAAACAAACAAACAAACAAACAAAAAATTTAAAAAGTAGCCCTTCCATCTGGGCAGAAGGGAAAGGAGGCCTAAGCGCAGGAGGATGGGCTGGGATGCCAGGTGCTTGGTTAGCCACAGGGGCAGATGCATTGTGGGATTGGGAAAGCCTGGGACGGAGCTTGGTGGCTTGCTGGGGATTCCAGAGCAGGTGAAAAGTGCCCCTAGAGCATTCCCTGACTAAGTCAGACCCGGAAGGGAAGAGAGGCCTTCTTTCCTTCTTTGGAAGGTTTCTGTCTACAGATTCCCTTTACTAGTCGCACGCAGGAGCGAGCGCGGGCAGGGAACTGCGCGCCTGTGAATGGGCATCCTGTGAAACTGAGGTTTTCTTCAGGAACTATTCCTGACTAATGTGTGTTGAACCTGCGCAGGTTAAACTCAGATGTTGTGGGCACACTGCTGCAACTCCAGCACTCGGGAGGCAGGAGGATAAGCTTAGTGATTGCCTGAGGCCCCCTGGCTCCTGTGCACACCCCTTTGGTCAGTCCTTAGGAACAGTTGTTGTTGCATGGTGGCACACACATGCCAGCACTTGGGGCACTGAGTCAGGAGAATTCCGACTTCCAGTCCAGCCTGGACTACTTAGTGAGACCCTCTGTCAAAAAAGAAAGGAGATGATGAAGAAGAAGGTTAGAAATCCTGTTGGAATTATTATCAAGCAAGTGTGCCAGGGAGTTTCGTCAACCTGACACCAAGTAGAGGTCCTTGGGAATCTTAACCGACAAGAAGCTCACATCAGATTGCCTATAGGAAACTCTGTGGAACCTTTCTTGATTGATGACTAATGTGAGAGGGCCTGGTTATGGTGGACTGTGCTACCCTTGGACACATGGTCCTGGGTTACATAAAACAAGAGAATTGAGTAATCAGAGCACAGAGAGCCAGCCAGTAAGCACCACCTTTTGTGGTTCTGCTGCAGTTCCCACCCCCAGACACCAGCCTCGCGTTTCTGCCCTGGATGGATCCTAATGGATTGTAATGTAAAATGTAAACCCCAAACCCTTTCCTCCCCACATTGCTTTCGATCACATCAACAAAGAATAAACTAGGAAACTGGTGGTTCGAATAGAAATAGCCCCCAGAGGTTCATATGTTCAAATGCATGGTCATCAGGGAGTGACACTACTTGAGAGAGATTGGGAAGTGTGGCCTTGTTGGAGTAGGTGTGTCACTGAGGGTGGGCTTCCAGATTTGAAGGGCTCGACCCAGGCTCAATATCTTTTCTTCCTGCTGCTGCTTGTAGATCCAAATGTAGACTCCCAGCTATGTCTCCAGCACAATGTCTGCCTGCATGCTGCCGTGCTCCCCACCAGGACAATAATGGACTGAACCTCTGACACTGTAAGCCAGCCACAATTAAATGCCTTCCGTTAGAATGCTTGCCGTGGTTCTTGTGTCTCTTCACAGCATTGACTAAGAGGGACACCAAGGCACTGTTTTAAAATGGAAACACCTAGGTTTGGGGGACTCCAATTTTGGAACGGTAATAAATGTCTGCATGGAAAGATGGGAATGTGAAACACACTGGGGAGGGTTGCCTACACCAGCGGGAGTTTTAAGGATTGCGTGCTCTCAGACAGTTGAACGACTTCTTCCGGTATCACCGAGAGACTGTGTTCTCTATAGTAACTGAGGGGAATTAAAGTTGTTTCTTATCCTCTGTGATGACTTAAGTGAGAGGTGCTGTCTTAGTTAGGGTTTTACTGCTGTGAACAGACACCGTGACCAAGGCGACTTGTAGACAGCATTTCCTTGGGGCTGGCTTGCAGGTTTAGTGGTTCCGTCCATTATCATCAGGGTGAGAGCATGGCAGCGTCCAGGCAGGCATGGTGTAGGAGGAGCTGAGAGTTCTACATCTTCATCTGAAGGCTGCTAGGAGAAGATAGGCCTCCAGACAGCTAGGACGAGGGAATTAAAGCTCACACCCACAGTGACACGCCCACTCCAACAAGGCCACACCTCCTAATGGTGCTGCACCCTGGTCCAAGCATCACCAGGTGCAAACCATCACGGGTGCCCCCTAGTAGGTCCAGTTGGTAACACTGTGTGGGTGGGTTATAGACCCTTTAGGAGTTGCAGTCTGGCTGGAGGACTTACCCCCCTTATACTTCTATTTTTCCATCTCCTTCCTGCTCACTCTCTCTGCTCAAGTGTGGATAAAATGTGACCTGCTGGTTTCCGGTTCCTGCTGCCACACCTTGCTGTCCTGCCATTATGGAATCTTCTTCTCTCTGGAACTGTAAGCCAAAACAAACCCTTTCTTAAGTGACTTTTAATGGTGGTATTTATCCCAGCAAACAGAAAGGCAAACAATACATCCCCAAGTAGGCACTGACTATGCCTGGAGTGGGAAGCATCCTACTGAAGATGTGGTTTCCGACCCTGGAGACAGAGAGGGAACCCTCCCCATGGGAGAGCAGAGTCCTGGTAAGCTGTGAGCCAGTCATCTGCAATCCCCATGTGTGCCCAGGTTGGAGGGGATGCCTGGGAGGCTGACTGGGAGGATGTACCTTCCTTAGCTGTCCACCCATGACCCTGGGATTAAGACCATGTGACCCTCCGTGAATGGATGCTCTGGGAAACATCTTCAGATAACCGTCTGGTGAGGACTGAGGGACATCATTAGGACATTTGGAGACCTGCTGGGATCCATGGGGCTAGCATGCTAAAAATAATTGGAGAGGTTTTCTAAAATGTGGAAGCAGATTTAGGGGCTCTTCTGGAAATGAAGCAGAAGCCGGGGCCCGGATGGTTCTATTTAAAGATGTGCAGTGTCAGGTCTGCTCCTGTGGATTTGCATATGAGAACTGTTAGGACATATATTGCAGTGTGTGGGTGGGGTACCTGGTGGGCCCATGCAAGGTGTCTGCTGAGAAATCACACCAGGTGACAGACCTGGTACACTGGAGGTTTATTTAGGGAAATGGGAGGGAGCGAGGGCCTGGAGAAGGGGTAGAGGCAGACAGACAGGAGAAGAGCCATGAGGCCAGAGAAGCAGGACAGAGAAGGACGGGGGTGAGGGGAGGAACATGTGGTAACAGAGAAAGAGAGGGAGAAAGAACTGGCATGTCAAGCAGTCTTTTCATAAGCCAGGCCACCTGTACCTGGCAGTGACAGGTAATGACAGCAGGCTAGGTCCCTGGGAGGAGCCTAGAGTAATCACCTGTAAGCTAACAAGAACTTTGTTCCCAATCAGTTGAGGGATGAGGGTCTAACTTGCGGGAGAACTTACTCCTCCCACATCCCTCTGCAAAGCGGCAGCCATCCAGGGAGTGGACAGTGCTGGGGCTGACAGAGGTCCCCAACTGTCCCTTTGAATAGAGGAAGAGCAAAAAGAAGGCTTTCAGGACCAATTTACAAATTTCTTCTTCTGGGGAGAAATGAAATCAATGGGGCTAGGAAAAACTATGAGACAGAGCGTAGTGGGGAGGGGAGGGAGAGGAATCAGACTGCTTTGTTCAGAGCGGCGGCTTAACAAGACTGTTTAAGTCACATCTGGTCCACATCTTTATACACCAGTGGACAAAAGCAACTAGACATCTCTGCTCACATGTCATAATAATGGTAGCCATGTACTTTCCATGGCTGTCTCACCGGGTGCGGCAGCTCTTTAGAAAGAGCTGAGGTAGAAGTTAAAAAGCAGGTGTTAGCTACACTTTAGTAACCGAGGGAGGAGGGATGCTTCAGGATCTTTTGGAACCAGAGAGAACGGGCAGGGACAGGTATGCGCTGTAATCCTCCCAATAGTTAACTTGTCTACAGAGCAGGACCCCACCTTACTCATGGGTTGGGGAATGGGGACTTTAGGGGAGGTTCTGGTGTGCGATGATCCCTGATAAATACTCAAGAGGAGCGCTCATAGAAGGTTCTGTGCACCTCTGGTTTACCGTGGTTGGTTGCAGTTTTAGCCTGGGACTCAGGTAGGCTGGCCTCAAACTGGGTGTGTAGCTTCTGACCTAGAAGTTCTAATCCTCCTGTCTCTACCTCCTGGGTACAGTTCTGTGATTACAGGCAATCAGTGCTTTATGTAGTGCAGGGGATTGAACCCAGGGCCTTGTACATAGTAGGCAAGTACCTAACAATTGAACTGTATCAGCATCTTCTGGTTTGGACTTTTAAAAATGTATGTGTGTGTGAACTGAGAACGGGACCCCCCATTGAAGGAATCAGAGAAAGGACTGGAAGAGCTTGAAGGGGCTCGAGACCCCATATGAACAACAATGCCAACCAACCAGAGCTTCCAGGGACTAAGCCACTACCCAAAGATTATACATGGACTGACCCTGGCCTCCAACCTCATAGGTAGCAATGAATAGCCTAGTAAGGGCACCAGTGGAAGGGGAAGCCCTGGGTCCTGTCAAGACGGAACCCCCAGTGAACGTGATTGTTGAGGGGAGGGCGGTAATGGGGGGAGGATGGGGAGGGGAACACCCATAGAGAAGGGTTAGGGGGATGTTGTCCCGGAAACTGGGAAAGGGAATAGCAATCGAAATGTAAATAAGAAATACTCAAGTTAATAAAGAAAAAAAATAATTAAGAAAAATGTGTATGGGTGTGTGTGACACATGTGGTACACATGGAGACCTGAAGTTGTCACTTTGTGTCTTCTGATGTTACCCTTCATTTCATGTTTTAATCAAGTACACTATTTTTTTTTTTTTTTGGTTCTTTTTTTCGGAGCTGGGGACTGAACCCAGGGCCTTGCGCTTCCTAGGTAAGCGCTCTACCACTGAGCTAAATCCCCAGCCCCAAAGTACACTATTTTTATATTAATTAGTTATTTCCAATAAATGCACACACACACACACACACACACACACACACACACACACACACACTCCATGGTGTGTATGTAGAAATCAGCAGACAATTTGGGGGAGTCGGTTCTCTCCTTCTGCCCTGTGGGTTCTGGGGACTGAGCTCAGATCAGAAAGCGCCTTTATTTGCTGAGCCATTTCCCTGGTCCTCTGCTTTGTCTTTAAGGCAGGATCTCTCAGTGAACCCCGAGCTCACCCAGCTTGCCTCATCCCAGTTCTCCCTCCTGAGTGCTGGAGTTACAGGTAACAGACGTGCCTGCCTGGCTTCTATGGGGCCATTAAACCTGTTTTGCATTTTTAAACAGTAAATTCTAGAAACTCATGGATATCCCAATTCCTGTTACTTGTTAGGAAGCAGATCTCCAGGTAAGGGCTTGATTGGTGCTTCCTGACTTGGGCCTGGGGCAGTCAGGAAGACTGCAGGGGCTGAGCAGTGTGGAAGGAAGGTCCTCCAAGGGGAGTTAGCCCTTCAGCTGCTTTTGCTGCTCTTTGCTTTTTGAGACAGGCCTTGCTCTCCAGCCCAGACTGGCCTCTACCTTTCAATTCTCTTTTAGCAATCTCACTAGTGCTGGGATTATGGGCGTGGTCCCCGTAGCTGCCAATCCATTCATCCTCCTCAGCCGGAGGCAGGTAACGGATTTGAGTGGGACTGAGAAATGCCTGTGAGTGCCACTGGGTGGCGCTAGTGGAGTGTGCTGGGGTCGAAGTGTTGCCAGCGTTTTGGACTCTAAACACACACACACACACACACACACACACACACACACACACACACACACACACACACACCACACACACAGAGAGAGAGAGAGAGAGAGAGAGAGAGAGAGAGAGAGAGAGAGAGAGCGCATCGTGAGGGTGACGGAAGCAAGGAGTAGAGAAAGAGTTATCCAAAAGATAAAAGACAGGCATACCTACAAGGGCACTAAGGGACAGAGGCTCTCACTTGCTGGGAAGAAAGGTGGACATAACCCTGGCTGGTCAGGGGCTCACTCTTGCTTGCTCCATGGTTCTGGACTTCCTGATTTAGGTACCAGCTGACCTCCAATTCGCTGGCACAGACAAAGCTTTTAAAGAGGACCCACCCGAGAACCAGAATTGTGTTATTATTATTCTGGGTTTTTGACGTAAAGTCCTAGACTGGCCTGGACCTCGGTATGTAGCTCAGGCTGGCCTTGAACTCAGCACATTAAGTCCTAGGATGACAGGCATGAGGAGTTGAGGCTTTAAACAGGAAAAAAAGTAGTTGGGCGTTTTATCCCAGAATAAAAAGACACAGAATTTTGAACATAATTTTACTGTCTAACAAGGTTTAGATTATAAACCAGGTATGGCAGTGCATGCCTTAAATCCCAGCGCTCAGAAGGCGGAGGCAGGTGAATTTCTGAGTTCAGGGCCAGTTCAGGCTAGCCAGTACTGAGTCCTTGTTTCATTTTTTTTTTTTTCCGGAGCTGGGGACTGAACCCAGGGCCTTACGCTTGCTAGGCAAGTGCTCTACCACTGAGCTAAATCCCCAACCCCTGAGTCCTTGTTTCAAAAGAACAAAACAAACAAACAAAATAGATACTAATTTTAGCTATAGGCTAATTCTAAGAACAAAGAATGTGACACATTTTGTCCTGTTTTCTATTGAAGTTGAATAGTGTCCATCAGGCACCATGCTATATGTCTGCAGATGACAGCTACTTTAAGGCATTGCAGAGGTAGGATCAGGAGTTCAAAGCCAGCCTGGGACATATCCTTCATTTTGTGTTTGTCCTTATTTTTTTCTCACTTTTTGCTTTCATTTCATGTATTAAAAAGTCATTCCTGGGCTGGAGAGCTGGCTCAGTGGTTAAGAGCACTGACTGCTCTTCCAGAGGTCCTGAGTTCAATTCCCAGCAACCACATGGTGGCTCACAACCATCTGTAAAAGAGATCTGATGCCCTCTTCTGGTGTGTCTGAAGACAGCTACAGTGTACTTATATATGATAAATAAATACATCTTTAAAAAAAAAAGTCATTCCTCCCCCCAAATCCTTGAGGGCCTTATCAAAGTGTAAAGGCCGTCTGTGGCTCCTGCCCGTTTACAAAGACTGTCTGTGTCTTTGTGGCTGTTTGGTTTGTTTTCTCTAGGTGGCCTCCATCTTGTCTTACTCAAGCCTGGATATCGCTTCCCTGGGCTTCACCATGCCCTTTGCAGGATGTGAACTTCACCTGTGATCCGGTTTGCAGTGCGTCTAAATTTTAATTTTCTATACTATTAAGAACCACAGAAATGTCAGTGTATTTTGTGGAGATGTCTGATGGCCTGCAACAGGCAGAGCTGGTACAAGACTGTGCTATGGTCTTCTGCCAAATTATCTTTTATTTATTTATTATTTATTTATTTATTTATTCTATTTATTTATTTAGACAAAGTTTCTCTGTGTAACCCTGGCTGTCCCTGGAACCAGCTCTATAGACTAGACTGGTTTCAAGCACAGAGACCTGCCTCTGCCTCCCGAATGCTGGTGTTAAAGGCACGTGCCACCACTGCCCAGCTGTTTAAAAATGTCTTTATGTTATGGAAGCCATTGTTCACGGTCAAGTCACCCGTAAGCACATGGGTACAAATATCCAGAAGACAGCTACTGTTTCTTGAGTAAGAATGCAGCTCAAGGTTTGTGTAAACAGATTTCTGTGGCCAGAAATGTGACTGAACCCCCACAGACCCCCTGAGAACAGGTTTTGCTATCTATGTAGCCCAAGATAAGCCCTGAATTTACAGCAATCCTGCCCCAGTCTCCTAAGTGCTGGGATTAGATGTACACCATCATGCTCTGCTTGAAAACCACTTTAAATAGGCAATTGTAGTGGGATGGGAACGATGCCAATGAGAGCAGGAAAGTATTGATCAGAACAGATCATTCGCAATCCAGTAGAGAATATGCTGTATTAGTCAGGGTCCTCTAGAGGAACAGAAATGAAAGAATGCATGAATACATATGCACATATTACACACACACGTACACACACACACACACACACACACACACACACACACACTCGAGGGCTTACTAGGTTGGTTTACATGATAGATAGCCTGGGTATTCAAATAGCATCTTTCTTCATACCAGAGAGGCTGAGGTTGGCACTTGCTGGCTGGCTACCTCAGGAGTCCCAACCAGAAGGCATGAAGAATCCAGAGCCACTGGTCCTTAATTCACCCTGGAAGGTCAAAGAAGCTGGTTAGTTTCTAAGGTCAGTGAAGGAATGTGGCAGCCATAGCCACACAGCAGTAGCACAGATGTACTCACGCATAAGAGACTCGGGCAAGCAGACGAAAAGAAAGGCTCCCCACCCCCTTGTTAAAAATATATCTGGACCACAACTGGAAGGTGCAGCCACATTTAGGGTGAGTCTTCCTACTTCAATAAACCTGGCCAAGAAAATCTTCACAAGTGTGCCCAGTAACTCATCTTTTAGCTGACACCAGATCCAGTCAAACTGACAGCCAAGATTAACCACCACAGATGGGAGACTCCTGGACCCTTCTGACTAATGAGAAATGAGGCATTTACGTGGGCTCAGGAGTGCCCCAGATGCTAACAAAAGGGAAAGAGTCACTGTATAGCCTGGCTGACTCCAAGGTGGGGACAGCATGTTAATGTGTACCACACAAGAAGCTGCAACAGAGGGTTGGAAAGATGGCTCGGTGGTTCAGAGCACTGATGACTGCTCTTCCAGGGGTCCTGAGTTCAAATCCCAGCAACCACATGGTGGCTCACGATCATGTGTAATGAGATCTGATGCCCTCTTCTGGTGCCTGAAGACAGCTACAGTGTACTCATACATGTAAAAAAAAAAATTTTTTTTTTTTTTTAAAGACGCTGCAATGGACAGAACCCAGCACCATATCAGTAGTATTGCTGCCTGAATCTCATCAAGGGAAACTGAGTCACACCAAGATGGGATGGAAGAAAATAATGAAAGAGTGAGTGAGGTGTTCAGGTTGAAGGAGCATGGAGAGAAGACAGACAGGACTCACGTTGCCCAGTTCTGTCACTATTGAGAGAAGCCTGTGGGCTGTGGGCTGCACCTATGCTAACTTGTTACTTGTACTCATGCTAACCTTTAAAATGGCCACATTGTATAAAGAAACTTGCCCTCCTTTGAAAGGAAATGTATCCTAGAACTTTCAGGCATCGGTTCCGTTAGGTCTGCAGCTCTCAGATGGTCCGGGAGCAAAGCACTCTGGGGACGTTCCCTGCATATTTCTATGTGAGATTCCTGTTATTTATTTACTAATTTTGTATTTTAAAAAATTACTATTATTACTATTTTAGTTATTCGCTTTATATCCAGCTCACTGACCCACTCCTGGTCACCCCCTCCCAGTGACCCTTTCCCACAATTCTTTCCTCCCCCTTCTCCTCTGAGCAGGTGGAGGTCCCCTTGCGTTTCCCCCCACTTCTGGTCTCTGCAAAGCTAGGGCCCGCAATCTTACCTCCTATTCTTCCGTAAGAACCCCCAAGCTGTTTGGCTGTGGGTGTCTGTATCTGTCTGCATCAGCTGCTGTTCCTCTCAGAGGACAGCCATGCTAGGCTCCTTTCTGTAGCACGGAGGAGATTCCTTTATTTTAAGGATGGAGGTTGTGCAAATCCGTCTGAGACCCGCAGGTGGAGCGGGAGAGCAGGACAGGAAGTGGGCTTACTCTCCGTTCAGAGCCAGCCTTTGTGTATAGAAGTGGGGTTGGGACTGGAGATGTTGCTTGGGCAAAGACGGCTAGAAAAGCAGAAGACAGGGCTGAGGTTCCTGGAGGAGTTTCTACAAATCCCGGAGAGTTGGAGAAATGGAGGAGCGAAGTGTGGTTTCAAACCTCAGAAAAGGTGGTGTGGCCTTAGGAATGAGATTCGAGTTGGAGCCTGGTGGTGTGGAGAGACAGCGGTGCCGTTGGGGTGTGCTGAATTGGAGAACAATCTGGCAGTGACCTGGAGCTCCAAACGTGGCTCTTGAATTCCAGCCACTGTGATTCATCTCCCCAGATGTGGGATTTGACGTCAAGGGCTGACAATTCCACCAGGATGCAGTATGAACTCGTGCCTTGGGGACTGCCTGCTTCAAGGCCAGAGAACAACCGAGACTCGGGAGAGAGAGAAGAGGCTTTGGAGACGCTGGAATGGGCGTGGAAGAGCTTGCAAGGGGGGAGGAGAAGTGGCCAGAGGCCCCCAGGGAAACCAGACAAAGCTCATTTTTTTTTCCTGTTCACCAAATCAGAGGGGCTTCCTACTTATTTTTTTAAATTCTGATACTCACACACACATGCACACACACATTACACATACACACAGTCCACGTGATACCCTTTAGTTAAATTTTAGCCAAAGCCTTGGCCGAGCAGCTGTCAGAAAGGAGGCAGTGTGGAATGAAGAGCCTGAGGTCTTCTTCCTCGTGTTTAAATCTCCCGTCTACCATTTACCAGTCATAACCCTGGGGAGATTACTGAACAGGCTGGACTTTCACCCTCTCCATCTGTTTGTCCGAGACATCAGATTCCCCACTCCCAGCATTGTCATGAGGGTTAAAAATGTTATATCTGAGGGGCTGGAGAGATGGCTCAGTGGTTGGGGGCACTGAATGCTCTACCAGGAGGCCCTAGGTTCGAGTCCCAGCACCTACATGGCAGCTCACAACTATCTGTAACTCCAATATCTGACACTCTAACAGACATATATTCAGTCAAAATGCTAATGCACATGAAATAAAGGTAAATATTTTTTTTAAAACGTGTTACTACTTGATGACACTTGGGGTGGTGGCTAGTGTGCTGTGAATACATGTGTTACTAAATTGGTGTGACCCTAAGTGAGCTCCTGACCATGCAGTCCAACCATCCATGCTACTGTCAGTGTTGCTGAGTAAGTCACAGTAATTAACACTCTTCAAGTGTCATTCCCGCAGGCTTTAACCCTTTCATGTTTAGGCCAGCTTAACCATTCACACTGAAGGATTAGACCCAGGATGTAATCCTCAAATAGAGGACTGACTTCCTGCTGGGACCGACCCCCTTGGATTTCCTTTTCCACCCCATTAGCTCTCAGGACACTGGAAGAGTTGGGCTCTTCATATGAAACATACAAGGAAGGTCCTGTCAGAATGTAGACTTTCCATGGGCCTGGTCATGCCTGTAACCCCAGCTTTTGGGGGAGCTGAGTTAGGTGGAGCAGGAAGCTGGAGGGGGGAAGAGTGAAGTTTTAAACCCAGCTGGCTTTATGTTTATGGATATCCTGGGCTACTTAACAAGATCCCGTCTCAAAGTAGAACTTAAGAGGCCTGGGGGAACACTTGTTTGGTATACAGAAAATTCTGGATTTAATTCCCACTAAGGAAAAACAGAACAAACAAACAAACAGCGAAAAACATAAACAAAAGAAAGAAAAAAGGAAAAAGAAAAGCTGATTTTGTTGCGACATTAACAGCATTTGAGGACATTGGTAGCTAAAACGAACCGGTCATCTAAGTGCGAACACTGTGTGACTCTGCTCATGGGATGTATTGGAATAGTCAAGCCTATACAGATAGAAGGTGCCTGGTGCCGGGCATGGAGGCCTCCAATCCTAACAACTCAGGAGGCTGAGGAACTAGGACCACAATGTTAGTCAGCTTGGGAAACTGTTGGGAAAATGTATGAAGGATTGGCGAGGTAGTTCAGTGATAGAGGCTTCCCTTACCCTGTATGGGGCCCTGGGCTGGATCTCCAACATGCAGGAGACAAAACAAAAAAAATAACAAGGAAGAAAGAAGAACAAAAAGGTGGAAAGTGGCCTGCTTGGTGTGTGTGCGGTTTGTATTTTATGCGTCCTGTGGATGGGCTTTGGGGAGGACCACAAATCAGTGTGGAAACAGTCTCGATCGACCAAGACACTTTTCAGCTGAAGCTTTTTATGATGATTTTGTGTGTGCACAGTGCTTGCCTACGTGCCGCGGTGCGTCTGCGTGAAGGTCAGAGAGCAACTTGTTGGAGCCCCCCTTCTCCTTCCACTGTGTGGATTCTGGAGAGTACACTCAGGTCATCAGGCCTCATGGCATAACCTTCATCCCACAAGTCTGTCTCCCTAGCCCCACAATAAACACTGCAGATTCTGCTTCCAGAGGTGACCTGAGAGTCCACATTTTATCGAACTCTGAAGGGAGATGGATCCATTTGAGCCAGAGTTTGTGACCAGGACTACACTTGGAATTGTAAGATACTAGAAAGCCTGGCCAATTCTTTTGTTCTTTGAAACAAGCCATGCATTGCTTTGCCTCAGTGCTATAGTAACTACTTGGAAGAAATGGATCTGGACTTCAAGGCCAGTGAAGGTGCTGGCCTCTCATCCTGCACTCAGGCAAGCTGCCCGGAAAAAATCTCCATTGTAACAAACACAGTCAGAGCAAAAACTCCAAACTGTTTTCTAGTCTCTTAGGCTGGTCTAGTCAACTCATCTGGTTGGTTACTTCTGGGTTCTTGGGTGTGCATGTGCACGTGTGTGTGTGTGTGTGTGTGTGTGTGTGTGTGTGTGTGTGTGTGTATTTGTGTGTGTGTGTGTGTGTTTGTGGTACTTCTGTGCAATGCATAGGTCAGAGGACAACTTTGTGAAATCAGCTCTTTGCAACTATTTTTAGGTGGGCGCTGGGCACTGAACTTGGGTCGTAGGGCTTGCTCAGATGAAACTTTGCCCACTACGCTATGCCGTTGACCGAGGTTTCTGGGGCTTGTAGATGATACATTGGTAGCTTCCCTTTGGTTCCCACATGAAGAGTTGGGGCTGTTTATTCTACCTCCTGGTATTTGGCATTTAGTGAGTATTTGTGGTGCACATTGGCACACAGCTATAGCACGAGATACTCTAGGTCTGATCCCATCCTTTGAGCCTAGGCTTTCAGAGTGACCCTGGGAAATTTTGCAAAATTGGGTACCCTAAAAAATGTTGATGGGGCTGGAGAGGAGGCTCAACAGTTGAGAGCACATGCTGTTCCTGTAGAGGACCTGGGTTTGCTTCATAGAACCCAGGTTAGGTAGCTGTATCTGTAACTTGCACTCCTCGGGACCCCGCCCTCTCTCTCTCTTCTAACCTCCATGGGTACCCACACTAATGTGCATATGCCCCAACAAAGACACACTTATACACACATAACTAATAACTTTTTTTTTTTTGGTTCTGTTTTTCGGAGCTGGGGACCGAACCCAGGGCCTTGCGCTTCCTAGGCAAGCGCTCTACCACTGAGCTAAATCCCCAGCCCCGTAACTAATAACTTTAAGTTAGTCACTAAAAATAGATATCAAATACGTATAAGACTAACAAAGCCAATGTTCCGAGAGTTTTTTTTTATAGTACATTATTGTGGTGGTTTAAATGAGCATGACCTCCACAGACTCATATATTTGAATACTCAGGGCCCAGTTTATGGAACTGTCTGGGAAGGATGAGGAGGTGTGGTCTTGTTGGAGGATATGTTTCTCTGGGGATGGGCTTGGAAGTTTCAAACACCCATACGAGGCCCAGTCTCCCTCTTCCTGTAATTGCAGATCAGACGTGAGCTCTCAGCTACTTCTTCAGCGCTGTGCTCGGCTGCCTCTGTGTTCCTTGCCATGAGGATAATAGACCAGCCCTCCAAACTGTCAGCAAGCCCCTACTTAAATGCTTTACTTTATAAGTTGACTTGGGTATGGTGTCTCCTCATAGCAATAGAAAATAACTAAGATGATTACATATCTCGAATGTGGCTATGTCATATTGTTTATAGTAGTTGGGCCTGGAGGAGGTACATGCTTTTAATCTGTGAATTTGAGGTCAGTCTTTGGATTTATTTATTTATAAGACAAGTCCCATACTGCCTGCCCTCTAAGCAGGTCTCCGGTCTGGGTCTTCCAGTGTTGGAATTGCAGAAGAGGCACCACCAGGATGATATTTTCCCCTACCTTCCCCTGCCCCAGTGACAGTCATTGTGAAGAAGGTCCTCACCTCATTGTAGTTGGTTGTTAAACATTTAAAAAAAACATTTAATTTATTATGCTATGTGGTGTGTGTGTGTGTGTGTGTGTGTGTGTGTGTGTGTGCGCGCGCGCGTGTGTGTGTATGAATGTGGGCATGTGACTGCCATGACACCCTTGTGCTGGTTGGAGGACAATTTTCAGGAGTCCTATTTCTCCTTTCACCATGTCTTCAGGTGTGGATAGTAAATGTGTCTACCCATAGAGCCATCATACCAGCCCCACGATTTAGTTCTTTTTTTTTTTTTTTTTTTGGTTCTTTTTTTCGGAGCTGGGGATCGAACCCAGGGCCTTGCGCTTTCTAGGCAAGCGCTCTACCACTGAGCTAAATCCCCAACCCCGATTTAGTTCTTTTTAAAAGAGTTCCTTCACTTGTTTATCGTAGGAGTGTCTGTTGCTATGCTTACCCAGGCATGCTCCTGGGGCGGCCAGACGTTCACATCCAGTGTCTTCCTCAGTCACTCTACACCTTTTTAAAAATTTATTTGTGTTTTGCCTTCATGCGCCACTTGCATGCTTGGTGTTCACAGTGGCCAGAAGAGGGCGCCAGATCCCCTGGATCTGAAGTTAACGATCGTGAGCCACCATGTGGGAGAGCGCACATTGCTTTTAACCACTGGGCCATCTCTCCAGCTCTCTTCCTTTTTTTTTTTTTTGAAACAGCGTCTTTCTCTGAACCTGGACTTCATCATTTGGACTGGACTGTGTGGGTAGCGAGCCCCTAGGACCTTCTGTCTCTCTGTCTGTAACTCCGCTTGGGATAGGCATGTTTGTGTCTGGCGCAGGGGGCGGGTCTCCTTGGGGAGCGGTGGGGCTGTGGAAAATGGAAAGTACTTGCCCAGCTCCTCTTTAAGCCTGCCACATGTAGCCATGTGAGAATGTGGGTGGGTCCAGGATTTAATTGTTTCTAGAGTATATCTGTGTAAGTGGTGGTTCTCTACAGGAACAGAACTGATAGAATGGAAAGGTATACTCATCGGGATTTCCTAGGCTGGCTCACAGGCTCTGGGCCCAGTTGTTCAGCAACTTGTGTCGAAGAATTGGTTGCTTTTCAGCCTATGAGTTAAAGTTGGCGCGCCCAGTCTGGGTGCCAGAGTCCCGGAGGATTCCTGGAGAGCCCAGAGCTCTCAGTGCACATTGGAATCCTGAACAGGTAAAGGAAGGCCTCAGCAGCAAGGCAGACAGATGGTCATGACAGTGAGGTCAGGGCACCTAGGCGAAAGGCAAAGCTTCCGTCTATCTGTGTCCTTTTATGTGGGCCGCTACCGGAAGATGTGGCTCAAATTTAGGGCGGGTCTCACTGATTCAAATGATCCGATTAAGACAATTCCTCATAGAATCACCCACAAGCTTGCATGTTAGCTGATCGGAGTTAATCATCGCGGTGTCAAAATTTGGATTCTTGTAGGATATCTGTATTTTGAAAATTTAGACTAACATTTACTTTTCATGTAAAATATTTCATAGGCCAAGTCAAAGCAAGTCTGAGCTATCAGTTTTCGATCTCTCAAAACAAAGGGCGTCTATCCTACGGTCTGGCTTCCTCACAGAATACATACGTACGTCCGGGCAGGCTGCTAACCTTCCCGGCTTAACTAGAAGCCAGCTTCCTGGACTTGAGGAAAGAGGGAGGGGAGGTGGGGAAGGAGTGGGAAATGGTTTTTATCTTTACGGAGGAGCCAAGGAGAGAGTCAACTCTCTCGGCCTGTGCAGTTATCGCAGCACAGCACAGACTTGGTAATTTGGATGGCTATTAGCTGGGGAGTCAGACATAAATAGCTACATGCATAATTACACTGAGGTATTGAGACAGGCGCAGGGCTCATGCTGCCAGACTAGGGCCACTCCGACCATTGCACCAAGGTGAGGGAGATGGCTGCTAGGAGCATAACAGGGATCATGGCATACAGAGACTGGGGCCAAATGAGCAGGCAGGGCCTGAGCTTGGAAAGCCCCTTTGGCTTCTGTCTTTGCAGGAAGTCAGCCAAGGACTTGGATATCAGGGGAGGGGTGTCATCAGGTGGCAGCACTGAGTCATCCGTGCTGAGCTGAAGGTGTATCAATCAGGAAGGAAAAGGATGGGTGTGGGAGACTGGGTTAGGCTCTGGAGCTTACCTGTGCAGGTATGAGCTAAAGGGGACAGGGTGTGAGCAGGGAAGAAGGAAGGGACAGTCACAAGCACCTCGACCAAGGACTTGGCAGGAAGTGAGGCAGCAGGGTGAGGGAAAGATCAAATCCACGGGGTGGCTCTGCTCCTATCAGGAAGGTGCAGGAAGGCAAGTGACAAGTGAAGGAAGTGGGCTTGTGAATCTGTGCACGCTGCCACCCCTATGCATGTGTGCACACTGCCACCCCTATGCATGTGTGCACACTGCCACCATTATGCATGTGTGCACACTGCCACCCCTATGCATGTGTGCACACTCCCACCTTTATGCATGTGTGCACACTCCCACCTTTATGCATGTGTGCACACTCCCACCTTTATGCATGTGTGCACACTGCCACCATTATCAATGTGTGCACACTGCCACCATTATCAATGTGTGCACACTGCCACCATTATCAATGTGTGCACACTGGCACCCCTATGCATGTGTGCACACTGCCACCGTTATGCATGTGTGCACACTGCCACCCCTATGCATGTGTGCACACTGCCACCATTATGCATGTGTGCACACTGCCACCATTATCAATGTGTGCACACTGCCACCATTATGCATGTGTGCACACTGCCACCCCTATGCATGTGTGCACACTGCCACCCCTATGCATGTGTGCACACTCCCACCTTTATGCATGTGTGCACACTGCCACCATTATGCATGTGTGCACACTGCCACCCCTATGCATGTGTGCACACTCCCACCTTTATGCATGTGTGCACATTGCCACAGAATGGCAAAGTGATGGTCCTCTGCCCAGCCAACTGCAGGACCAGTATGAGGCAGCTGCTCACATCTCAGTTTCTAACCTGAAGACACATCCCAGGCTGCTGTGTTTGACTAATGTGTTTGTGGGCTGAATTCTATACCTAACAAATGCACAGAGAGCCCCTGAGTTAGGCTGCCTTTTTTCTTTTTTGTAACTCTTTCTTTGCTCATTAATTTTCATTATGATTAAGAGAACTAATTCATTATCAAGCCTGGATAATTAAAAGAAAAAAATTGCTATTAATAATCACTTAGGGACCACGGAGATATGTGACACTGTCCCAGGTAGGACATGGGACTCGTGCTAGTCATGCTAACCCTGACTCCCATGAGACAGTGAGGAGAGGAGTGTGTCCCATCCCTGGGCACTTTGTCCCTGGAATTCCTCTGAGTGCTGTGGTAATTATGTATTGGCAAGAACAGTCGAGCCAGGTGTTCTTTGGTTACAACGAAAGCACGAGATTCAGTGTGGCCTTTATTTTAAATACCAAAGCAAATATGGTGGTGGCATCCTTGGGTACATGCCTAGGGAAACCTGGTGACCCCATTGTGCACACAGGAAACTCCCAGAGACCTTCCTCCTTCGAATGAAATCATCAGAGACTGTTATGAAAATGTGAAATAAAAAAACCACCCAGGAAGAGTGACAGCACAGTGAGCTGTCATCCTGATGAATGCCGGCTAACCAGGAAGGCCATCCTCTGAGCTCTCCTGAGCGCCGAATTCCGGATCTAGCTGCACCATCTCATTTAACTCCCAACAGACCCACAGGGTGACGTTCACTGCAGGAGGCAAAGCAGAGGTTCAGTCTGACAGAACCCACTCTCCCCTGCCATAAGACTTCTCCTTCCTTCCCCTCCCTCCCCCTCTCCCTCCTCTCTCCTTCCCTCCCCTCCCTCCCCCTCCCTCGTCTCTCCTCCCCTCCTCCCCCATCACCCTTCCCCTTTCCCTCCTGTGATGGTTATTCATGGTTGTTAACTTGACTACATCTGGAGTGAACTATAATTCAGAAATGCAGGGCACACCTGTGAGAGATTTCTGCCAAGCAATGGAGCCTTCATCTTTGAGATTCCAGCACGTGCAGAAGACCAACGGAGACACCCAGCCTTGGGGGACGGAGCAACTACTGAATCCTCAGATTTCCTAGTCACATCTAGCCATTGTTGTATATATAATTTGGGCTGCAGTCTGTAAACAACTCCAATAAATCCTGTGTGTGCGTGTGTGCGCGTGTGTGCATTCCATACGTTTTGTGACTCTAGAGAACCTTATATACTTCCTTTACCTATCCTTTTCTGTTGCCCACTAACAAAATTTTTTTTCTTTTTTTCGGAGCTGGGGACTGAACCCAGGGCCTTGCGCTTGCTAGGCAAGTGCTCTACCGCTGAGCTAAATCCCCAACCCCTTTTTGTTGTGTTTTACAGTGTCTAATTATATAGCCCAGACTGACCTTGAACTCAACACGGAGCTGAAGTTGGTCTTGAACTTTTTATCCTCTTGTTTCTACCTCCCAAGCGGCTGGGCTTACAGAGATGAGCCACCAAGGCTGCCCTTAAGTAAATCTTTATGGTCATCCAGCTCACAGATATTTTATCCTTAGAGTGTTCTCTCCAATATTGTCTAATAAGTTAGGAGTGTTTGGGTGGGAAAGTAGAGAGCCACCTGGATGGAGCTAAAATGAGGGGTGTAGGGACAGACCTATGGGTTTGCCTAAGCCTGTGTTCCTCCAGAATTAGACCTTAGCTCTGTGTGTCTCCCTCCTTCCCTAACCTTCCTTTCTTTCCTATCTTTCCCTTTTTTTCTTTATATGTTTTTATTTTCTGGATGTCTTGCCTCTATGTATGTCTGCTCATAGGTGCTTGGTGTCTCCAAGACTTCCTAGAACGGGAATTGTAGACAGTCATGAGCTGACAGTGGGTGCTGGCAGTCAAACCGCAGTCCTCTGGAGGACAGACTGGGGATCTTGAACCACAGAGCTGCCTCTCCTGCCCCGCCTTCTGCTGAGACCTCTCAGCATTACAACAGTCATACACTGTCACACCCTGAGCACATCCGCTCCCACCGCCCCTGCCTCGCTCACGGACGGTCTCTGACAGTTTGACTTCTGCTTTCACACACACACACACACACACACACACACACACACACACACACACACACACACGTGTGACTTTTAGATTTATTTCTGGTTTCTGTGTATGTGGTGTGCATGGAGGGTGCTGCTGGTGGAGGCCAGAATAGGGTGTCTGGTGGTCTGGAGTTAGAGCTTGGTGATTGTGAGCCGCCCAGTGCGAGGCTTGAGGACTGAACTCAGGTCTGTTTTCTTAGACAGTGGCTAAAGAAGCAAGAGAAGAATGCTGGGAATTCTCCCTCCCACAGCTTCTACAGAATGCCCAAGCCTGGGTAAGGCAGTGCAGCACTGTATGACTGTGGCTGAAAATCGCTGTGCCTTCTCTCCAGACCCTTCGTAGATGATTTTACGTATAAAATATAGGAACCACAAATGGGCAAAGGCAAATATAGTTTTTCTGAGAATGACTTCATCTTCTTAATTTGATTTATCTTCAATTGC
Organism: Rattus norvegicus; assembly: GCF_021556685.1. Taxonomy (NCBI): domain Eukaryota; kingdom Metazoa; phylum Chordata; class Mammalia; order Rodentia; family Muridae; genus Rattus; species Rattus norvegicus. Next base: position 10,679,146 of record NC_141548.1, on the reverse strand, counting down.
ACCCATTTTCCTGACAGTGCCAAAATTTTCTTCTTCTTTATGGATGAATATATATATATATATATGTTGTTTGTTTTTCTTGTGATTACAGCATCTTATGTAAACCCACTGAAATAGGGTGATTGAACCCCAAGCTACATCTCAACTCATCCTCATATTCTCTAAATGCTGTATATAGAAAATGTCATGCCAGCTTAAGGTCCAAGAGGGAGCTCTGATGCTGTTGGGAAAGCTGAAGAAGTGAGGTAAGCCCTCCTTGTGTTTTCCTTTCAGAAGACAATTATCACACAGGGAATCCCGAGATACGTCAGGGTTACAGGATGCGAGGTCAGCAAAGGGATGGCTTTTTTCTTTTTTTTACACCAGTCAGTGAAGTAACAATTTCATTTAATTTAAGCAAAACAGCATCTCACTTCTGAGTCATAGCCGATAATAAAACGCTGGTGTGGGCATCAAGGCAGATGCCTGGAAAGGCAAAACGTAGGTTTTTCTACGCGGAGACACATCTGCGGTTTATCCCACATGTGAACTCCAAAGCAAGATCGTTGCAGGCCCTCGAGCTGAGGGGGTCATACAGTGCTGCACTGCCTTACCCAGGCTTGGGCATTCTGTAGAAGCTGTGGGAGAGAGAATTCCCGGCACTCTTCTCTTGCTTCTTGAGCCTCTGTCTAAGAAAACAGTTCCCCTTTCTTCATTACTCAGTGACTAGGTTAGAAGATAGGGTCTGTCCTTCAAACAGGACAAGACGGTGAAGACAGTCTAGGAGTCAAAGACAGAATCAAGTAAGCCACATGTCTAACAGACACATTGCCCTATAACCTGGATGGATTGCCTAGCTTTGAACCAACTGTCTTACATCTTAGAGTTTAGATGGGGACTGTGGCTCTGTGGTGTTGGTGCCCATATTCAGGCCCCAGGTATCCCAACTGACTCTGTGCTAAACATACAGAATTGTTGCTGGAAAGAAGGACAGGTGGAAGGGAAGGGGGAGAGGGGCAGGATGGACAGATGGACTTAAGAGCCATTTGCTGGAGGAATTTAACTTACTTGCATTTTATCTTTCATTTTTTAGTGTGCACATAGGTGCATGTGTAAATGTGTGTGTGTGCGTGTGTGTGCACGCGTGTATGTACGTGTGCTAGTGCATGTGTGTGCGTGTGTGTTTAGGTGTATATGTCAGAGGACCCCTTGTGGGAGTCAGTTCTCTCACTTCCGTCTCACGGGTTCTAGGGAGGATAGGGCTCAAGTCATTCATCTGTACACAGGCACCTTTGCGCACCAAGTCCTGCCCTCAGCCCCTAATTTGCATTCCAAAGGTCAGTGAAACCTGGTACCCAAGTTGGCTTTTTTTTTTTTTCTTTTTTTCCAGAGTTGGGGACCGAACTTAGGGCCTTGCGTGTGCTAGGCAAGCACTCTACCACTGAGCTAAATCCCCAACCCCCCAAGTTGGCTTTTTATTGCTGTGGTAAAACAGACCGAAAGCAACCGGGAGGAAAGGGTTAATTTCACTTCGCAACTCTCAGGTCGAACTCCACCACCTAGGGAAGTCAGAGCAGGAACTCAGGCAGGAACCTGGAGGCAGGAGCAATCCCAGAGGCCATGGATGGGCACCGCTTACTGGCTCGCTTCCCTTGGCTTGTCTTTCTTTCCCTGCCCCACCGGCCACCACTTCTTTTTCTAGACAGGGTTTTACCATGTGTCAGTGGCTGGCCTGAAACTCACCAGGCTGGATTTAAAGTCATAGAGATCCACTTGCCTCTGTTTCTTAAGCGTGGGTGTGCTTTGATTAAAGGCACACACACCAGTCTGCTTTTTTATACACCCCAGGACTACCTGTACAGGGTAGCATCACCGGAATTGGTTGGCTTTTCCATATCATTCATCAATCAAGGAAATGCCCAATAGACTTGCCTACAGATCAATGTAATGCAGCCATTTTCTCAGTTAAGGTTCCCTCTACCCAGACGACTCTAGCTCCAGTCAAGTTGAACAAACACTAACTAGCTCTCTCAGAGAGGACAAACACAAACTGGATCTGGTTAAAAGTTCAGGTAACTTTGAGTCACTATGCAGTGCTCTTGCCTGGATGTCTAGTTCCTATATTTGTGTTTCCTAGGGGATGGGGGATGGGAGACAGGGATGGGGGAAGTGGGGGGGCATACAGGGCACACTAGAATCTTCCTCAGCTGGTAGGATATGAGAAGTGAGACACTGGCTTAATCTCTCCTCCCCAACTCCCAGCTCTCCAGGTGAGGGGAAAATCTCGAATTAACAGTGAGAGTCAGTTGTCTGCATTACCTCAGGTTTACACATGCACACTTCTGTATATGTGTGCACTTTTGAATACATGTAACCCAGGCTGATCCTGAACTCATGACTGTCCTGCCCCAGCTTCCTGAGTGCTGGCACTGCAGGCACACACCATGACCAGTCTGCCGCTTCTTGTCTCAGCTTTAGCCATTTGATGCTTCGGGATATCACAAGCAAAGTGGGAGATCAGGGTCTCTAAATCCGGGCTTGGTGACTCATACCTTTAATCCCAGCACACCTGAGGCAGAGGCAGGCTGAGCTCTGTGAGTTCAAGGCCAGAATGGACTGCTGGACTACATAATGAGACAAACAAACAAAATCAACAAGCAAAAGTCTTCCCTAATATGTTGATATTTAAATCATTCTTTCATCCCAGTGGAAAAAAGTCTAGCAAAATGTATGTATGTAGTACTGGGCTTCAGTGAGACTTACTGGTTCTGAGACCCAGGTTCTTAGCTTTGTAAGAAAAACAACCTCTACCCTCTTTGACTCTGGTATTGTATTAGAGTGTAGAAGTTTGTATGTGATGTTTATAGAATAAAGAGGGAACAACATGCAGAAAGATAGGCAATTAAAGAACTCCTTCCTCTCCCTGTACCAACTTAGTCCACTAAACTCTTTTTTAACTAACTTTTTTTGTGGCCAGGGAGATAGTAGGCACAATGCTCTCTTTTTCTGTTGGTCTCCTCTCCACCTCTGATTAGTACCTGTGACATTTTTGTTCTCTTTCTCTCTCTCTCGTTCTCTCTCTCTCTCTCGTTCTCTCTCTCTCTCATTCTCTCTCTCTCTCTCTCTCTCTCTCTCTCTCTCTCTCTCTCTCTCTCTCTCTCTCTCTCTCTGTTTAGTTTTGTTTTAGACAGGATTTCTCTGTGTATCCCTGGCTGTCCTGAAACCTGAAACTCCCTTTGTATAGCAGGCTGGCTTTGAACTCAGTCTGTCTTTGTTCTGGGATTAAAGGTACACATACACACACACACACACACACACACACACACACACACACACACACACACACACACACACACACACCCCTCCACGCTGGCTTACACCCCTCCACGCTGACTTACCTACCGTTGGTTTTAAGGTCGACTCACTGCAAATTACAATCACCTGCGTATGAAACCTCACTGGCAGAAGGTTTCTGATGCTTTGAGCAACCACCCATTGTCAGACCTTGCTCAGCGAGAGACAGCCATTGTGGGACTCTGCCACCCGCTGAGACAGCCAGCCTCAAGAACCTGAAACGAGTGCTCTCAGCGGTCAGGAATGGTTCTGACCTTACTAAATAAAGCTGACTTAATGGAGTCTTGAAAGTATGTGTGGTGAAGTGTGTGTGTTTACCCTATTGCTTTCCTCCCTTGAGAGAGCCTCGACTGATTCAGCCCCCTTCCTGCTTCTGTGCCACACGGACTCCGTTGTCTTTCAGATGATGTCTTCTCTCCCTCTTGGACACCCCATTGTACTTTCATGTCCTCCACGGATGAGCACATGCATTCAGACACATGGACATACGACACACATGCAAGTTTAAATCTCCATTCTGCGTGTGAGAGGAAGCATGCATTCTTTGTTTTCCTGAGTGGATTTGTTTTGTCTGGCGTGGTGATGACTTCCAGTTCGACCCATTTTCCACCAAAGGCTTTAATTTCACTGTTTTGACACCCAAAATAAACTTTCCTTGGGAACCTGACTGCATTTTCCCCTTCCACTCATGTGCGGACTGGTCTCACACCTTGGCTATTGTGCTAATAAACTTAGACAGCTCTGATACCAAAGACAGAAAGTTTCATTTTAAAACTACTCACTGATCTCCAGCTCAAGCTTCTGTTCCTTCGAGGATGCTGGAATCTCCATCAAAGTCATGGTCTCTTTGCCCTGAAGAGTTTTGTTGCCAAGTGCAGGTGGGTCACTGGCCACTGGCTGTCGTTATATTTAGATTGCCCCAGATTCGTGTGTCCTGGGAAGCAGTAGAGGCTGCGGTCTGTGCCTGAGGGGGTGGGGTACAGGAGGACTAGAGTAGGATTTAGACATACCACAGAGCCTTTCCTTTGTGCCCTCCATGTGGAGCTCGGGGGAAGCAAGGCAAAGTGGCTGTGGACTTCACCTAAAGGATTTCACCTTTAGGGCGCCATGACCTCCCTGAAGTATCCCAGAAAGCAGGCTCATGGCCCCTCCAACATTAACCCTCTTTTCAAGTTTCCCCTCTGGCAGCTCTGGAGGAATCTTCTAATAAGTATCTTGCATCTGCTAGCTGTCAGCTCCTGGAGTGCAGGGCAAATGCCTCTATTTTTGCTTTGGCTACGCACTTCCTCCCCTGGGCAAGGAGCAGCTGACGGGCTTGAACCACAGCAGGGAGCACTGAGAAACTAAGTCGGGGGAAGCTGTACTCAGAAATATCACCCATTTCAGCTGCAGAGAGCTGGCCTGTTTGGGCCTTCTCTCCAGGATCCATCGGGGCCCAGGAAAACTAGGGCAGAGCCCTCCCGCCTTGCTCCTGTCTCAGTATTTTCCTCATACCTGGCATAGCACCAAACTGCTTTTTAGACAGATAAATGAACACGGCTACAAAACTGTTCCTGACTGAGGTTAGAATCCCAGCTGTTGAGAGCTAAGGCAGGAGGATGGTGAGTTTGAGGCCAGGCAAGACTGAACAGAGAGAGAGACAGCTCCACTCCTGCCCTCAATCCCCACTTCCCCAGTGACCATGAAAGATGGTCACGGTGGCACGGTCTGCAATCCTAGCACCTAGGAAGCAGGCTATTAGGAGTTCAAGGTCATTCTTGGCTACCTAGGAAGTTCAAAGCTAGCCTGGGTAACATAAGGTGCCCGCCTCCTTTCCCCCTTCACAATAAAATAAGGTAACCCTGTATGTAGGAGAAGCAGTCTGAAAACCTATTCAGCTTCAAAACTGTAAAGCTGGAGTCCCCCTCCATGGACGGGTCTAGCAACATTTCTCCTGCAGCTGCTGGGAATGCAGTGGGGCCTCCATCAACAACAGTTTGGGCGAGGTACGCTGAAATCATGGAGGTAGAGTCAGCAAGCTCTTCTCGCCAAGGTTTTAGGATCCTGGGGGTGGGTTTATTACACTAAATATAGGGAATTTCAGTGGACACGAACTCTCCTGAGCAAGACCGCTGCGTCTTTACCGGGAACCATGGGTGAGGGAATGAGTCCGAAGGCTGCTTGTTCTATTCCACTGGCTGGTGAGCGGCCCTGTGCTCAGGAACACGCTCACTAAGGATGTGGTTCAACAGAATCATGGATGTCCTAGATGCTTAGACACAGTCTACTGTAAGTCACAGTAAATGGAAAACTTAAAACTCAACAAATGAAGAGGATTCAGATAACAAGTATCTGCATTTGGCTGGGAAGGCAGCCAAATGATAATGTGTCTGGGATTAATTTTCTTTAAAGGAAAACAAGTTAATTACTCAGTAAATATAGTTTGCCAGACAAGTTTTCTCAAGACTTGGGAGAAAAAAAAATGATTAAAAAAATGCTCATTAGTGATTCAGACAAAGTCTGTTCTTGTTGTTGTTTAAAAGTCACCTACTTTAGCTCAAGAGGCAAATATTTGCTTATATGTGTTGGCCTTACATATTGATATATTTGAATGTAGATTAGGCTGACGATTAATCAGTGTTAACATCCAAAGTTCACTGAAACTGGAACTAGAATTTGCCGAATGCAGGATAAAAGGTCTGTGCCCTGTTAAAAAGTTGAAGTGCTTCGAGGGTTAGACCAGGTTTCTGGGAATCTGGGGACCCTTCGCAGCCTCAGAGCTAACGGAGGCTGACATTCTACACAGTGACCACATGATCTGATTTTACCTAAATGCCAGTTTTCTTCTCTGCCTGCCCATCTGCTATGTGTGAGTGAGGTGAGGAGACTGGTAGACAGGACTAGGCTTCCTACCCATACAAATCCACAAGTTAATCAATACCCCTGCCTTGCCCATTCCGTGACAGAATCTCACTGTGTAGCCCAGGCTGACCTCAAACACCTGTACAACTCAGGCCTCAAACTTGAGTGATCCTTGGTCCTAAAATACCTGGTGATTATAAGTCTGAGCCAGCATGACTGCTTTCTCTCTCTCTCTCTCTCTCTCTCTTTCCTTTCCTCTCTCTCCCTCCCTCCTTTTTACCTCTTCTCTCATATTTTTAAAAATTTATTTACTTATGTCACATACACACTTTTGATCTCTTCATGCACACCAGCAGAGGGTACCAGATCCCATTACAGATGGTTGTGAGCCACCATGTGGTTGCTGGGATTTGAACCCAGGACCTCTGGAAGAGCAGTCAGCACTCTAACCACTGAGCCATCTCTCCAGCCCTCTTCTCTCATTTTTAAGATTTTTTAAATTTTATTTTTACTGTGTTGATGAGTAAGTGTGTATGTGGAGGTCAGAGAACAATGCTCTGAGAGTCTGTTTTCTTGTTCCATTGATTTTAAGGAGGAATCTGCTCATACAAGCCTCCAGCTGGTCCTCCTGTCTCCTCTTCCACCTTAACTGTCTCACCTCGGTAGTGCTGGGTCACAGACATGAACCACTAGTCATGGCCTGGACGAGAGTCACCACATGTGGCTTTTTTAGGTGGGATCTAATAACGAAACTCAGGTCATTAGATCTGTTGGGAAACCACTTTTATTGCTGAACCATCTCCCCAGCCCTAGACTCTCCTTTTAAAGACCTCCACACAGTTTCCTCTATGGCTTCCATGACCACTGGGTGTAGAATTTACTAGATGCCCACTGAAGCTGCTTTTTATAAACTAGAATGTAGGGCTTTGCACTTGGAAAGCAATTGTGTATGTGTTAGTTAATATCCCCTTTTTGATTTGGGAGCAATATTTTGTTACTTAAAAATTAATAGCAATATCACAAAGGGCTTATAAAAAGAGATACATTGGTCTGATAGGCAATTCCATATCGGGCTACGTTTTTATTTGCCGTTACTTTAATTACTCTGATATGATTTTATATGTTTTCATTATTTGAAAGTGCCTTGGGAGTATGAAAGATGTCTTGCAGATAATGTATCCCCATTTTAGCTGGAGCAGGCTAATCATAAGTAGCTGTGGATTAATGCATTTATCACTTAAATTTTCTTTTTAATGCTCTGTAAAGCAAGTAAAATGATATCCCGGGAAGACTGATTCTTCTCCTGCCACACAGCTCCTCCTTAGCAAAAAAAAAAAAAAAAAAAAAAAAAAAAATTCTTCATTAGATCACGAACCTTCCTGGAACCAGGAAAGAATGAAGCCAGCAATATGTAAGAAGTCAGTCTGCTGAGGATTGGAGGCAGCTCCATCCTGCTGACAAGGATTATGGATTATAAGCCAACCGTGGTCTCAGCACCCCTGGAACAGATATCGTCCACGTTTCTTCAGTAGGAGTTGGCCTGATTGGTTCTACCCACGGGGCAAATGTTTCAGAAGGTCGAAAACCTCCACACTGCAACGTGCTTTTTCCCTCATCAGAGAAGCTCTAGAGAAAACTGTGACTCACGGCTGTGACCCCTCCCTTGAGGTGACTTTTTTTTTTTTTTTTAATAACCCACAGTCTCTCCTTTTAGAGAGCCCATGGAGCTGCCCTGCTGCAATGGTCTCCGGTTTATAGAGAGTAATTACAAGGCTTTCACCCCTCAGGAGATGGCTATTGCCCAAGGTTCCTATGGAAATGAGAACTTTTGGGCTAAACCAGTGGCCCTGGCTCCTTAAACAAAGCAGGCCATCCCTACTCCACCACTGAACTGGGAGGAGCTGGTGAATCCCAGAGTGAAGCCAATCCGAGGAGTTTTAGCTTTGGGGCAGTGTTAAATAGGGGCCCAAGCGAAAACAGTTAGGGCAGCCGTGCCAGTCAGTGCTGAGATTCGGAAGTCATGGAAGGAATACCCTTGATGATGTTAAGTGCTCTCCGAGAAAGGCCAGAAGGGCAAATTACACAACCAATCATGAGTCGAGTCCTTCGGAGGTAACAAAGTAGCGGGGCTGCGGTCTGAGCAGGAAGGACAAACCCTGGTGGGCCTGTCTGTCCTTCTGAGGGGCAGACTGTTGAACACCTTGTGCTGCTTGTGGCTCCCCTGCGCTCCAGTCCACCCCTTCGTATGAATGGTATTTGCCCGTCCTTAATGAAGTGCATTAGAAGACTGCAGGTGGGGCTGGAGAGATGGCTCAGTGGTTAAGAGCACTGACTGCTCTTCCAGAGGTCTCGAGTTCAAATCCCAGCAACCATATGGCGGCTCACAACCATCTGTAATGATTCGATAAGATCTGATGCCCTCTTGTGGTGTGGCTGAAGACAGCTACAGTGTACTAAAACAGATTTGAAACCTGCCTATACTGGTCCAAGCACTTTAATTTAAATTTAATCAATTAATTGTGTGCATGTGTGTGCTCTTGCCAAAGTGTGTGGATGTGGAAGTCAAACATTCCTCTTAATTGTTTCCTCTTGAGCAACAATCATTTTACTCACCCAAACATCACCTCAGTCACGTTCAAGTCATTTTATTTTCAGATCACAAGCCAAAGCAACAAATCAGAAGATTGCAAAATATTCATTCCCAGTTGGCCAATTCCTCTTCCTCAAGGAACAGCAGATTTAATTGAAAAAAAAATCAATCTTTAAAAAATTTAAGCTGAATGACTTCAATCCCAGCACTCAGGAGGCAGAGGCAGGTGAATTTCTATGAGTTTGAGGCCAGCCTGTTCTACAGAGCAAGTTCTAGGATAGCCAAGGCTACACAGAGAAACCTGATCTCAAAAAGCCAAAATCAATCAATCAATCAGTAAATAAGGAAAATTATGTGTATGTGTGTCCACGTGTGGGCTATGCACATGTGAATGTAGAGACTCACAGAGCATTGGATCCCCTGGAGTCAGAGGAACTGCATGTGCAACGCCAGACATGGGTGCTGGGACTCTAACTTGCTTCCTTTGCAAGAGCAGTATGACCTTTCAACCACTGTGCCCTCTCTCCAGCCTGAAAATAAAAACATTTTAGTGTATGCCAGGGGACAACTTCCAGGCTCAATCCTCTCCTTCCACAAGGTGGGTCCCAGGGCTTACACTCAGGTTCTCAAGCTTGGTGGTGAGCATTTCAATCCTCCAACTAAGCCACATTATTATTATTATTATTATTATTATTATTATTATTATTATTACTATTTCTTAAATGAATCTGAAAGAGAAAAAAATGTGAGTTAGAGAGCAGTGGTTAAAGGCATGCTTAACCCTTCCAGATGATCCACATTCTGTCCCTGGTACCCATATCAGACAGTGCACAACTACCTGGAGTTCCAGCTTCATGGGCTCTGACGCATGCACACGCGTGTGCACACACACACAACACACACAAACGCACACAAACACACACACACACACACACACCCCCCATACATGGCATACACTCACATAGACATAGAAATTTACACATGATTGAAAGTAAAATAAGTCTATAACTGTTTTACTGTATTTTATGTGTATATGTATGTGCCTGCTTATGTTTATGTGCACCATGTATATGCAGGAGTCAGAAAAGTTCAGCAGAAGGCATCGGAGTCCCTGAACTAGGTTACAGGTCTGTGCTATACATTGCTATGTGGATGCTGGGAACCAAGTCTGGGTCTTTGACGAGAGCGACACATGCTCTTAATCACCAGTCTATGGGCTGCAGAGATGGCTCAGTGGTTAAGAGCACTGATTGCTCTTCCAGAGGTTCTGAGTTCAAGTCCCAGCAACCACATGGTGGCTCACAGCCATCTGTAATATACATTAGATAAATAAAAATTAAAAAAAAATCACTGATCTATGTTTCTGGACCCTGAAAAAAAATCAATTTTGAGCTGTAAAACCTGGACACAGAAGTCAGTCACTTACCCTTTTGGTGGTAGCTTACTGTGTGGCGGGCATCATAACCTTCTGCGATGTTAAGATTTTCGCCTGTGGTTTCCACCACTCCCTTTCCTGTTCCATCTCCTGTTTTACCTTTGACCGTTGCTGTAAAAACAGTTTGGCATCTTACAACACAGGCTCATAAGAAGTATTCACTTCGACCCACTTACCTCCCATTTCCGGAAATTTAACCTAAGGGAAGAAGAGGGAGGAAAAAAAAGATATGTGTGTAATGATGTTTATGTTCACGAAAATGGTTGAAGCTACCTGTGACACAGGACAAGGTTAGCCCTGTGTGCTCTGCCCGGTGGGCAGACGGGAGAGTAGAGATTCAAAGTGACAGTGGGTCAGGCTGCAGTGCTTATCATGGGACTATGCCTGCCACCTTAAATGTAGAGCGCTGGCTGCAAACTGGAGGCAGCGCTTACAGTCAGTAGGCAGGACGCACGCACTGGTAGCTGGGATTACAGGACACTGAAAACGGAAGTGCCGTGACAGAGGCCAGAGAATAAGGAAGCGTGCTCTGCTCTTTTCAAACGCCCTTTGCTCTCCCGGATTCAGTTTGGGTTTTGCTTGGTAATAAAACATCATTGCAAATTGATTCTCGGAGTGGAGCCTGGCTCTGCTCATTGTCCTGTTGGTTATATTGTAACACTCAGGTCTGATCACATGACTTTCCACTTTCACGTCTCTGGGATGTTCTCCTCCTTACTGCCGTTTCTCTTTTTTTAAGGCTGCTGTATTTTCCCAGTGGTACTTCTCCACCGTTTACTGTTTCTGCCCCAGCTAGAACTCAACCCTGGAAGAAAGACCGTTTTAGCGGCCAGTAGGCTTCCTATCTTCCACGCCAGGTTTAGGAGACTATTTGTTGGAGGAATACATCCATCGTCCCCCCACAAGCTTGGTGACCTTCTCTTCATAGACTGTATGTCTGTCACCGTCATCTGCCCTTGCTTTTCTTCCATTCCTCTGCCCCTTCTGGCTTCCGATTGGTGCTTCAGTCCTGTCTGACGGCTGTGGGTTCCCTCATCCACTGCTCGCGACCACTCTTCCCTGCTCACCGCGGCGCCTGCCTGCTCTGCGTAGGGCTCTGCTCAACCCTACCATCTGGCCAGCCCTTACTCACGGTCCGGTTTCTGTTCGCTCTCATGTCTTCTGTTCAGCCCTCATTGCTGCCTGATCTCTGGTGCCCTGACTCCCCATTACTTCTCGTCACGCCTGTTAGAACTTGGGCCAAGGGAACGAGTGGCTTCTTAGTCCTTGACTTGACTTACTTTCTGGTATTCAGTAGGTATTCAAGAAATGCTTCTTGAAGTGATTTGTATGGCTAGGCATTGTAATCAAGTACAGCGTGGGATGGTATAGCATGTTAGGGAAGAGGACAGACTTTCCTCAACACAGCTCCTATATGTCTAGAGACCTCACACATCTCTGGCTGACGTAGAAACAGGAAGACCCCACATTACTATCTTTTTCTGAAAATCCATAGTTCTGGCAAGGCAGTGACCTTAACTACACGGAAGTCTTTCCTGGTACTGTGGATACAATTTTTACCACAGTCTCCACTGCTCTCCACAGGCTGCCCAGCTAATCATCAGACAACAGCTTTGCCACCTTTCTGGTACTTGCTTTATCCAAGCAAATGCTACATCTTCAGCCCTGTTTGAGACAGGGTATCACCAATTTGCTTAGGTTGACTTAGAATTTACTCTGTAGCCCAAATGGGTCTTGTGCTAAAGAACTTCGTACCTCAGTCATCCAAGTGTTTGGGATTAAAGGTGAGTGCTACCAGCCGGACTGGCATATCCTTTCCAGGTCAAACCATACTCCTCTGGCGAAGCCCAATCCTAGCGGCCTTCCACTCGTGTTTATACTAAATATAAGCGAATTCCAACAGAATGAAAAGCCAGTGGCGCATCACGCTCGCTTGTGCGTGGGCATCATGCTCCCAGGGCTTCGCGGCACAGTGAGGAGCAGGGCAAGCAATGAGGTGTGGCTGGCGAACCAGCATGGGTGCGGGAAGCTCTGATGGAGAGGGTGGGCCTGGGAAACAGACCTGGTTTCAGTTAGCATTGTTAGGGCCCAGAACCTGTGACAAATTTTCTTGCCCAGGAAGATATTAACCATTCCATTTTTGAAGTTATTTCAGGTGGAGACAGTAGGATGATTTGGAGTTCAAGGCTAGCCTCAGCTACACAGTGTGTTTGAGACTGTACCAGGCTACACGAGGCCCTGTCTCAAAAACAGAGCAAAGCAAAACAAAAGTTTGCCCCTCCTCCAAGGTTTGCCTATTGGGTTAGAAAGTCTCCTCTCCCCTCCCCTCCCCTCCCCTCCCCTCCCCTCCCCTCCCCTCCCCTCCCCCTCCTCTCCTCTCCATCTTCTCACCTCTCCTCCCCTCCCCTCCCCCTCCTCTCTTCTCCCTCCCTCTCCTCCCCTCCCCTCCCCTCTCCTCTCCTCCCCTCCCCTCCCCTCTCCTCTACTCCCCTCCCCTCTCCTCTCTTCTCCCTCCCTCTTCTTCCCTCTCCTCCCCTCCCCTCCCCTCTCCTCTCTTCTCCCTTCCTCTTCTCCCCTCTCTTCTCTCTCTCTCCTCCCCTCCCTCCCTCCCCTCCCCTCCCCTTTCTCCCCTCCTCCCCCTCCCTTCCCCTCCCCTCCCTCTCCTCCCCTCTCCTCTTCTCCCTTCCGTCCCCTCCCCTCCCCTCTCCTCTCTTCTCCTCTCCTCCCCTCCCCTCTCCTCCCCTCCCCTCCCTCCCCTAACTCCTCCCTCCCTCTTCTCCCCTCCCCTCCCCTCTCCTCTCTTCTCTCTCTCTCCTCCCCTCCCTCCCCTCACCTCCCCTCCCTCCCCTCCCCTCCCCTTTCTCCCCTCTTCCCCCTCCCTTCCCCTCCCCTCCCTCTCCTCCCCTCTCCTCTTCTCCCTTCCATCCCCTCCCCTCCTCTTCTCCGTTCCTCTTGAGACAGGGTCTCATTGTGTAACTCAGCCTGTTCTGCAGCTTGCAATCCCCCTGCCCCAGCTTCCCCAGCGCTGGGATTACAGGCATGTGTCACTGTGCCTGGCTGCATGCTGTTTTTTCTTCTCGCAGTTTTATATTTGCTTCACCTACCTTGGCTGTGACTGTGTATGATGGAAATAGAACCCTGAACTTCACACATCCCAGCAGGGTAGAGAGAAGCAGTCCCAGGACTGATAGAGCAGGCAGGGCTCTGCAATTAAGACACTCTTCAGCACAGTGCCCTGACAGCAGATTCCGGAGCCAGCCTGCCTGAGGCCAAATGCTGACCCTGTATAAGGTGTCTCACCTCTGGCAAGCCGTCCAGCTGCCTGTCCCTTGGCTGAGACTTCTGTAACTGGAGGCGACAGTCACTATGAGGATAGCCTTTTCATCTGCAAATGGTGCGCCCAGAGATGAGCCAAGCACTGAAGGGTGGTATATATAACAATACAGTGAATCAAGATCTGAAAGTAGTTTTATAATTATCGCATAAAGCCCCACTCTTTACTTTTTATGTGTTTAGAGTCTTCATATGCAACCCTCAGGGAAGACTGCTTAAACAGGGGCCACCCCTGGGAAGAGCTCCCTGGAAGGGAGCAGAGGGAGACAGAAGCTGAGGGCAAGGTGAGCTGGGGCACCAGAGTAGCCATTATGGACGCCACAGGGAGTCTACGTGTCTTTCAGAGCTGTCTAGCGCTTACAGCCTGGCCTTCACTGCATGTGGGCCACTGTGACACAAGCTACTGTGCTACAAGCTGACCCATAGGCAGCCTGCAGGGGCAGATGGGTAAGGCTGTTCTCCTTTACACGTTATTTTTTATGTGTTAAGGGTCTTCATATGCAAGCAGTTACACCCCAGGGAAGCACCTCTCCCCCAAGCCGCCCTTCCGGGCATCAAGGCCAATCAAGACCAAAACACAAAAATCAACAACAAACAAAACAAAACGGTCGGACTGGGCCTCAAGCAGTACGCTACTAGCCAGTCACCCTGTGGCCCGCCTACTTGTGGGCTGGGCTTATGTTTTAGCAGCCACCAGCATAGCCAGTAGTCAGTTGTAAAGTGAGCCCCCTTTCTTCAGGCCAGACTCATCTTTCCTTTCCCATTTCTCTCTTGTCTATAGCCTCTCTCAGCTCCTCCTTCCTCCAAGACTGGCCTTAGTGTACACTTGTGCAGACGTGGAGGGAAGCCAAGTCTGAGCCCAGAGCTCTTTCCCCTGCACTGTCTGGGCATGCCACGCCCCAGGATACATCAAGGTGTGTGTTCCCCCAGGAAGCCTGAGCTTCCCCCACAGCCCTGCCCGCAGAGGCAGGTCCCAAGGGCCGGCCTCCTTTCCAACAGCCTCAGGAGTCATACTTCAAAAGCTCAAATTCCAGGAGGATTATGCCTGTCAGTGGAGGAGACTAAAGGAATCCACTTCTGTGGCCGTGAAGCACAGAGCAGAATCAGGGTTTAAAAGTACGGAAAGGTCAATTACGCTGCAGAAGGTAGAGAAGCTGTTTCTGCGGCTTGGGCACCACCCTTACTACTCTGAGGGAGAGGCATGCGCAGTGAGCAGGTCGGAATTGGCGTTAGCTCCTTGGAAAACAGACAGTGAGAACCGGGCTGACTGAAGTATCCTTGTTGAGCACGTCAGGAGAAGCAGAGAGCTGTGTGTGTCTAAATGGCAAGAGCAGGTTGTCAAAGGCGCAGGCTGCACGGAGCACGGTGCCACCCACCATCACAGTATTTACCACCTCCTCTTCATGGAATCCTCGGGATGGTGTATAATTAAAGCTTATTACATATTTATTTATTTACTGTATGTGTGTGTTCACACGTGTCTCGACGTGCAAAAATGGAACGCTTCCCTGGTTGGTGTTTATTACCACTGCTGCTATCCCTCCTTAACATCACAACCTAGTTTCTTTGGGTTCCAAGATGGACGGAAGACAGCGTCTCCGCAGGAGTCCTTCAACCTGAGCACAAGGTCGGGACCGCAGAGACACGCAGCTTTGGGGACTGAGCGGCTGCCTGGGCTCTGGAGCTCTCCAGAGTGCAGACAAGCATAGTGCAGGACAGTGAGTACCTAACCTGTACCATGTAGGCAAACCCAGTCAACCTCTGCCTCCTCTGAGTCGCTGACCCGGGAAAGCTGCTATATCCTAACATGTCTTACAGTTGTAACCAGAGTAAGGGAGAAAGGCTTCATTCTGGTGGAAGGATTGTCAGCAGGACCATGAGGTAGCTGCCCATACTGTGTCTACAACAGGAAATGGGGTTGGACTCAAGGTCCATCCCACCTCAAAGACCATCTCTAGTGACTCGTTTCCTTCGGTGAAGGTTCTGCCCCCTAAAGGTTCCACAAAACCTTCTGAAACCTCGCCACCGGCTGAGGACCAAGTTCAAACCCATGAAAATATGGGCTACAGTTTGCACTCAAAGCATAATGCTCACCAGCATGGGCCTTGGTTTCTATGCAGGGGGAACAGTAACTCGGAACCTAGTAAGGAACCTTCATGATGTTGGTGCCAGGGCAGCAAAAACGACGAGAACTGAAGACCAGTGGTGTGGGATAGGGTAAGAAGCCAGGGTTCACAGTAAGCCAGGTGCGAGCCTCCTGCAGGTGGGCTCATTTCTGTACTCCTCATTTCTCCTTGTCTTTGTATCACTCCTTCACCCCCAAAGCTCCTGAACAAGAGTATTACCCTGGCCGGACCCGAGACTTCCTCTATCAAGAAGGAACCGCTGATTTCTTGCACTTTATTTTCTTGTAAAAGTACACAAGGATGGCAGGTCCCAGGGGCGGAGGCTGAGGGCTGGCCTCAGACGATCAAAGACAAAGTCACAAATGAAGGTTTTGCACATGGCCAGGACACTCCCTCTCAGTTGAGGCAGCTCAAAGAAGGGCTTTTCTCCCGTTGTTTATATGGTAGTTAACATTCAGCCAGTGATTTTTTTTTTTTTTTTTTTTTGGTTTGCTTATTTGTTTTTGAGACTATGTAACAAGTCCTCAGATCTTAGAGCAGCTGATGCCATAACAAGTCCCATTCAGGCAAGTAGGCAGCAACACCTGCCAAACGAGACCCTTCCTGAGGTGCAGAGGTGATGAAGTCAGAGATGGATCAGTGCCTGGAGGAGCATGCAGCCTTGGGGAGCTTGTATCCCCCTCTCGGTTCTAGGAAAGGGTAGGAGGAAGGCATTGTCTATGGTGCAAACACATGAGCTGCCAGTATTAGACTTCCAACTTCCAGAACCATGAGTAATAAACTCCCATTGCTTGTAAGTTTGGTGATTATTTTCAGTTGCCAATTTAACTGAACTAAGAAAAGTCTAAGGGGCTGGCCATTGCGGCACATGCCTTTAACCACAGCCCTTAGGGGGCAGAGGCCGGTGGATCTCTGAGCAAGTTCCAGGACAGTAAAAGTTACACAGAGAGTCCCTGTCTCAAGAAATTAAAAAACAAAACAAAATAAAAACCCAAAAGGCCTAAGGCATTGCTGAGTTCTACCCCTGGGTGTATATGTAAGGGGATTTCCAGAGAGGATTAACTGAGGGCAGGGAAACGTGTCTTAAATATAGGCTGTAATATCCCATGGTCTGCATTCCCAGACAGAATAAAAGGGGAGAGGGAGAAAGCCAGTCGAATGTCAGCATTCATTGTCCTCTGTTGCCTGATTGTTTAACCACACGAGCAAACCACCTCATATCCTTGTTGCCACAACCCTGAAATGTTCTTGCTGTGCCATGCTGATCCCACCATGGTGGATGTAATGGCTACTCCCTGTTGTCCACTTGACTATATCTGGAATGAACTGCAATTCAGAATTGAAGGGCTCACCTGTGATCCAGGTCTTGAGGCTGGAAGACCCAAGTTTCTGACCTGGATATTGGCAACAAGAAGATCTTTAGTCATAACGGCCATGAAAATCTTAGGCCCAGGCAAAGTAGTACATATCTTTACTCCCAGGAGATTAAGCAAGTCGATCTCGGAGTTCAAGGTTAGCCCGGGACAAAGCACGTCCCAGATCTAGGTGTGGAAGTACACTCCTTTAATCTGGGCCTACATAGGGACTTTGGAAGAAGGAAGATACACATTGTTTTCAACTGCTTGCACTTACTTGCCAGAACATCTGTTGGACCCTACTTCCACAAAAGACCAGTGGAAACAGCTAGCTTTGTGGAACTAAGCGACTACTAGATTCCCATTCACAGCTGCCCATTGTTGGGTTAGTTGGACTACAGACTGTAAGTCATCACAATAAATTCTCTTAGTGTGTAGAGACAGTCCATAAGTTCCGAGACTCTAGAGAACCCTGACTCATACTGTGGACTATAGCCCCTTAAACCATAGACTGACACAAGTCTTCCCTCTTTCCTTCTGGGTGTTTTCTTACAGTGAGTTGAAAGGTAACTGATACCATAAGCCACTCACCTTATGGACTTTTGTTATAGCAGGCCAAGTGTGCTAGGACAATGGGCTTGGTTCATGGCCTCTACCTCTGGAAATGATCTGCAGGCTTGTGGCAAGTTGGCCTTCATACACCCAAGCCTGAAATCTAATCTTGAGCTAGGAATGGCATAGGTTGGTGTGTTATTTACTTTTCCAGTTGCTGTGATAAAATGCCCCAAGCAAGCAACTGATGGAAGGAAAGGTTTGGCTCAAAGCTCAAGGGTACAGTCCATCATGGTGGAAACTTGCAATGGGAGCTTGAAGTGTGTCTTAGTTAGGGTCACTATTGCTGTGATGAAATACTGTGACCAAAGCAACTTGGGGAGAAAAGGGTTTATTCAGTTTATACCTCACATTGCTGTTTATTATTGAAGGAAGTCAGGATAGGAACTCAAGCAGGGCAGGAACCTGACACAAAGGCCATGGAGGAGTGCTGCTTACTTCCTTGCTCCTTATGGCTTGCTTAGTCTGCTTTCCTATAGAACCCGGGACCAGCAGACCAGAGGTGACACCACCCACAATGGGCATTACTAAGAGAATGCCCCACAGCTGGATCTGATGGAGGAGTTTTCTCTGCTCAGGTTCCTTCCTTTTAGATTTGTGTGTTGAGTCGACAGAAGACCAGCCAGGAAGAGGTCATGTTATATCCACGGCGAGGAAGCAGAGTTCTATCTGCTGGGGCTCAGCTCTGTTTCCCCATTTCATCTAGTCCTGGACTTTAGCTTGTGGGATGATGTCATACAGGTTAGGCAGGTACAAGACAGAATGAGGCCTGTCATTGGACGAGAAGGAAGGATGGGTGGGAGAAAAGTTTGAGGGAAGAGGAGAAGACTGGAATGGAAAGGACTGGAGACGAGAGAACATGGAGGCTGATGTTAAGATTCCATGCTCTACCTTTACGGGTTGTTATGAGTGTTCTTAAGGGATGGATGTGTACAGGGCTTTGCATGTTTAGGTGGGCAATTATATCTTATCAATGGTATCAAAGGTTATTGGGCTGTGAGACACGTGGCCGCCACGGAATTGGGATGTGTGTTTCTGGCAAGATATCTACCAGATATCTTGGGGCACTGTGGTGCCAGACCTAGTGGGGGTAAAAGACAGCATTTTAATATAATTTTACAACAACATTAGTTCCACTGCCAAAGTGGATCTTCCCACCTGAATTAACCCAATCTAAATAATCCCTCTAGGCATGACCAGACGCTTGTCTGCCAGCGGTTCTAGATAGTTAGATTGACCACATTGACCCTCATAGCTGGGCACTGCTGAACTACTGTGGCGGTCACAGAAGTATGCATGGGTCTGCTATGAATGGCATCAGCGGTCACTGAAGGAGCCCCGTGACACGTGATTGACGAGAGCCACATGCCTCACATTCCTACTGCCATTCCTGAGTCATACTCCCCTCCGACCCCACCATACGACTGTATCCCTTTGTGTCAGTTATTTTCCTGTGGCTGTGATAAAACACCATGGCCAAGGAACTGTATAGAAGAGTTTGTTTGGGCTCGCCGTTCCTAAGTGAGAAGTGCGCCAAGGCAGGGGGACAGCATCAAGGGGCCGGAACAGCGGGAGGAGCAAACTGGGAGCTCATCTCTTCAAACACAAGCAGGAAGCGGGGAAAGTGAACTGGAAATGGGGTGATATAATCCTAATGCCTGTCCCCAATGAGGGACTTCCTCTAGCAAGGCTGAATCACCTGAGCCTCCTCAAACAGCAACACCAGCGGGGGACCGGGCACCCAAATGCCTGTGCTCAAATGCCTATGGGGGCATTTCTCATTCTAACCGTCACATGCCACCCACGGATGTGCACTCCTCTGCCCTGCGTTGTTACGGTGGTGCTGCCACAGCATACCCAGCTAGGCTCTACTTTTTTTTTTTTCTTAATTGATTTTTTGGCCTAAGGCTTCTAAATAAATAAATGCAACTGTCAAAACTAGGATGTCTTTGCCCTTAGGCTTGTCTTCCGCCCTGGAAGAGCCTAGACAAAGCAGGCAGAGCTGGAGGAAGCAGGCATTCTCTTGAGACCCTAGAAAAACTTCTGCCCTAGAAGTTCACATGCAAGGCCTGGCTTTTCTGTCTTGCCAAATGCAGAGATGGCTAGTTGCCACCCCTGTGTCTCTCCTCTGCTTCCTTCTTCCTTATTGGGCACACATGACCAAGAATAAAGGATGATTTCCTAGGGCTTAGGAGTGGCTTTAGTAGACTTCTTACCCACCATATATAGAGCCTTGCATTTCATCTCCAGTATCAAAATCAATCAGTCAATCAATCAATCAATTTAATTACTCAGAAGCTCTTGCTGCTAAATATAAATATGTAACTTGATTGTAATCCATGAGATGGATTTATGAAATGGATGGCCTTATAGTGTGTAAGGGTTCATGATTTGACAAAGAATACGTAAGTCAGATAGTACGTAAAACGCAGAGTGTTTTATTCTGCAGAAGTCCAGCATGTTGAGGTCTCCCATTACCAGAATAGAGAGACAACCAAGTGAACTTGAAGGCCTGATTTAAAGCACATTAGGGAGTTCCGGGGTAGGTGACCTCTATGTTAGTCTGTTGGGTCCATCTATGGACATTCTTTAATTCCTTTAAAGGGGGTGGGAAACTTGCTGGGGAGGTCTGGAAACTGTTGCTAAGGAAGTACCCGAGGAAGTCTGGAAACAGGCTAGGTGTCAGGGCAGCTTCTGAGGCCTGAACTTGCCTGGACTTCCAGTTCTTAGAAACAGAGATTTAGGCCTAGCCTCCTGAACTGCCAATTTGAAGCCTGTCATGGAGTCAGCCCAGCCTTCTCACCAGGAAGCTACTCTAAATGAGAGACCTCTCTCTGTCCTCGTGTATTTTGCTCTGACTTGTGACTTTGACAGACAGTTTTGGATCATGGGGCAACCCTGAGGGCAGACATATGTATTAGAAAGTAGAAGATGAGGAAGTCTATGTCCAAACAACTGTGATACACCAACTGTGCTTTAATTCAAGCATTTCTACAAGAGTCTTTCATTGTGCACAGTGGATTTGTCGTCTGCGTCTGTTTTGGAAGACGCTGCTGTGTGAAGCCATGTGCCTGTTTCCACTTACTCCCACTCATTTATTTATAAATAAATCTCACTTTGCAGTCCTAGATACCTCAAACTTTCTCTTTGTAAAGACTGGGCTGGCCTCAAACTCATAAGTAGACCAGGCTACCCTGGAACATAGAGAAACCTCTCTGCTTTCGCTGCTTCAATACTAGAATTATAGGCAAACACTATGATACCAAAACTTATGGTATCCTAAGGAGGGGGGTCTGGACTTTAACACACACACACACACACACACACACACACACACACACACACACTGCTATTCCATGTGTCCTTCCTCTTCCAGCTTCAATCCATTTCGGGACCCTTGTTCTCAGCATCTTCCTACTACCCTACTTCCAATCATTCCGCTTGATATCTCTTCAAAGGGCTGGGGCCTCTTCTGTCGGCACTGCAGCCTCCAAGGCATACAAACATTCCCAGAACTGTGGGTTCTTTAAACACCTGTTCGTATAGGCTGCCCTCTCAAGGTGGAGCTTGGCGATGGAGGTATAAGGAAGGCCCTGAGTTCAATTCCTACCACCGCACACACGCAAATGGAAAAAAAGAAAACAACAACAAAACCAGGAGTAGCCTTAGTGGTCATGGCCTTCCACGGCGAGGGAGAATTCAAAACCTGTTAGGGATCACTTCTGAGGACTGGGGATAGGGTGGGGGTTCGGTTCGAGAGAGCTCACCTCTGAGGATTGGAGCATGGGGTGTGTGTGGGGGGAGGGGAAGCTCAACTGGCAAAGTGCTTGCTTGCTTCGCAACGTGGAGAACCTGAGTGAGTTCAATCCCCAGAACTCACATAAAAACCTGGGTGCGGTGGCATGCACTGGTCGTCCTAGCTCTGGGGAGGACTCCTAGCTCTGGGGAGGACTAGACAGGAGGCTTACTGGTCAGCCAGCAGAGCTGAACTGGAGTGCTCCAAAGTCACTGGCAAGTGCTGCCTCACAAACTGAGGTGGGGAGTGGGAGAAGACAGCACCGACCTTTGGATTCCTCATTGTCAACCCCTCCAGATCTGTCCCCAGCCCCACGTCCCCTCGCACACTCTGATTTCACTACTTAGGGCAGATGGAACTTAATTAAGTCTGCCCTCTCCTCAGACCCTACTCCGGTGACAGTAAATTAAAAACAGTTGGAATTCACAGGGGAAAAACAAAATAGCAAGTTAGAACCTGGCAGCCGATGAGCAGAGCTGATGATCCTTTAGAAAAGGGAAAACAGGTAGAAACCTGGGTAACCAACCGGTCAGAATGAAGAAACTGAAACTGACCAGAAGAAGCTCAAAAGCCGTGGAGTTCAGAAGGCAGATGCCACTGCAGGCTGGGTAGGAACGAGATCCCAAACTGGTTGAAACTGTAACTGATGAGATTCAGTTACAGTTGTAACATATTTACATTCCCTCCTCCAGACCAGATAGCCAAGCAGCCCTTCCTGAATCCTCCTTCCCTCCCTCCCTCCCTCCCTCCCTTCCTCCCTCCCTCCCCCTTCCTTCCTCCTGGTCTCCTTTCCCCCCTCTCTGTAGTGCATGTACTATTGTATGTAGGTATATGCACAGGTGGGAGTGCATACATGTATATGTAGGCATTAGAGTGAGTGTGTGAAGGTTGGAGGTCACCTTGGGTTTTGTTATTGTTAGTGTTTTTGAGTAGGGTCTCAACAAAGACCCGGAAGCTCATTGAGTTGACTAGCCTAGCTGGCCAATGAGCTTCAAGGACATGCCTGCCTTCCTGTCCCCACATCTCTGTGTAACAAAAGAGTACCACCGTTCGGGACCTCTACGAGGATGCTGGGGATCTGAACTCAGGTCCTCACGCTTGCATAGCAGGCACTTTACCCATAAACCACCTCTCTATTTGAACTAATATCTGCTACTTCATAACAAATTGCCTCATGCTTTAGTGGCTGCAAATAAAAATGAGCCTTTATTATAAATGTTGCATTTTCTGTAGCCTGTGGTCCTGGGAGACATAGCTGGGCTTCCCTTGGGATCTGGAAGATTCCTAAGGAGCTGAAGTCATGGTCTCCAGTTTGTGGTTGCTGTTTCCAGCTGTTGGAATTGGCTTTGATAGAAGTAGGTTATAGAGGAAGAAATCCCTGAAGTATATAAAGGGGTCCTGGTCCCTTCCCCTTTTTCTCTCACACTATTTCAGTCAGTGCTCTCTACTGGGTTGCTCTGCCTCCCAATAGCCTGTGTGCTTTCTTCCCTCTCTCTAGATAGTTCCTCTGTTCTTTACTACATGTTTCTCATTGCCTGCTCTTCTCCCCTAACATGATTCTCTTTCCTGTTTGATAATCTGCTCAGTTGCCACATAATACACACACATGCGCGCACACACACACACTCACACAAACTCACATACACACTCACACTCACACACACACTATACACACACACTCACACACTCACACTCACACACACACTCATACACACTCACACACACTCACATACACACTCACACACATACACACTCACACACATACTCATACACATACACACTCACATACACACTCACACACACTCACATTCACACTCACACACACTCATGTACACACACTCACACACACTCACATACACATTCACACTAACACACACACTCACACACATACTCACACACTCACACACACACCATACTCACATACACACTCATACACACTCACACACTCACATACACACTCACACACATACACACTCACACACATACTCATACACATACACACTCGCATACACACTCACACACACTCACATTCACACTCACACACACTCATGTACACACACACTCACATACACATTCACACTAACACACACACACTCACACACATACTCACACACTCACACACACACCATACTCACATACACACTCACACACACACTCACACACACACTCATACACACACTATACACACACTATACACACACGCTCACACACATGCACACACACATATGTACACTCATGCACCTACACACACAAATGCTTACACATACATATATAATTTCAAATCTAGATTTTGCACATAAAAGAAACTTGGGGGGTTGGGGATTTAGCTCAGTGGTAGAGCGCTTGCCTATCAAGCGCAAGGCCCTGGGTTCAGTCCCCAGCTCCGAAAAAAAAAAAAAAAAAAGAAAAAAAGAAAAAAAAAAGGAAGAAACTTGGCCGTACTTTTTCCTGAGTCTGGCTTATTTTGCTTAATGATTTCCAGGTCTATTCATTTTCCTGTAAGTGTCATGGGCTCATTTATTTTTGAGCTGCACGGGATCCATTGAGTCTATTACCACACATTCTTTATCTACTCATCTGCAGATAGACATCTACTGACTGGGTAACCTTACACCACAGTGCTGCTTTCCCTAGTGGGAAGCTACAGATGCGAGATGGGAACTGCGGTGTCTTTTGCCTGTAGACTGGGTCCCTCTTATTTCTGCAATGTCATATCTGTTACATCGGCCAGATGGACTCAGCACGGGCTCAGTGGGGTTGGGGGAGGGGAGTCTGACGCAGGAAGTCTGAACCCTAGGTAGGTAGGAGCAGAGAATCACTGGGACCATTTTTGAAGAGTGGGTGGAGCAGAGAGAGAGAGAGAGAGAGAGAGAGAGAGAGAGAGAGAGAGAGAGAGGAGAAGAAGAAGAAGAAGAAGAAGAAGAAGAAGAAGAAGAAGAAGAAGAAGAAGAAGAAGAAGAAGAAGAAGAAGGAGGAGGAGGAAGAGGAGGAGGAGGAGGAGGAGGAGGAGGAGGAGGAGGAGGAGGAGGAAGAGGAAGAGGAAGAGGAGGAGGAGGGGGGAAGGGAAAGAACCAGCTCTTGCAAATTGTTTTTTGACCTTCACACACACACACACACACACACACAGAGACACACACACAGAGACACACACACACACACACACACACACCCCACACAATCTGAAAATAAGCACAAACAAAACAGAATGACCATTCCAGAAAGTACTTTCTAAGACTATGTTTATTTTAAGCACAAGAATCAAAAGTTGAATGTGAAGAGCTGAGCCTTCTGGGAAAGGCCTCACTCACATCTGTGTCTGAGTCCCTGCCCTGTGGTCAGCAGACAGCAGTGGGTTCAGAGGCTGATTAAACACTTGAGCATCAGGCCATGTCTTTGCCAGAGGGTTAGGATGAGGATTCTGGGACCTGTCATCCTGAGTTAGGCAGGAAGAATGGGCGAATGAGCAGAATGGCAGCTTATTGGACGGCGGACAGTCCTCCATGTGTTCTTTTGGCCATACTATTCATGACTAGAAAAGAAATTCATGGTTTAGAGAAGTCACCCGGAGCCATGCCTTCACCTGTGCCTGACTGTGAAGAGAGCTACTGGTCTTGGACTGCACTAACGTCTCCCACCGCCTGCTTAGTGGACAAGGAAATGCTGTCCAACTCTCTGGCCCTCCATGTAGCCACATCCTTCACACTCTGGCCTTCATTTTGTAGTTGACTGCGACAAGTGTTTTGGCTAACGGGATCCTGTGATACTCAGTGTGACTAGAGGCTTGGGGTGTGCTTGTAGGTGGTTCTGTCCCTCCTGAACTGTCAGTGACTCCTCCACACTGTTGCCATCTTCGGAGTTCAGCTGTGACCCCTCCTTGCAAAGGGAGTATACAAGGTGGGTTTGTTGATGACTTGTACCCACTCATGGAGAGGAGTCACAGCCATGAAACCCTTCCCCGAGGATCCAACCACTCTCTACCACTTGTGCAGCTCTGCCTTAATTACAGGGAGGGGCTAGACTAGGAAAGGGGGGCTACTTCACCTACGTGGCTATAGGGAAACCCTCATTCTTGCTGGGTAAAGGCTTTCCACTTGCAGCTCATTAAGGAAAGGAGCACGCACACCCCTGTGAGTAGCCCCTCCCTCCCTCATAGTAAGTAAAGAGACCCAGTAAACCCACCAGTTCCCTAGAGTGACTTTGGTGGGATTGTGCCTTGGTTTATCACTGAGAGCTAGGAGGAGGGGTAGACTTTGCTTACATTCCCTTCTAGAAAGGAATTTTGGCAACAGCAACCTTCTTAGGCTAGACCTCAAGTCTTAGGAGGAATCAGAGAGACAAAGGCAGCAGAGACAGCATCTGGCTTCCTGTTGACCCTCACAGCTGTGAGAATAAGTAATCGTTGTCCTAAGCCAATCACCCGGAAGTAAGCCTTCCTACTCCTAGAGTCTTTTGGTCCAGTCAGGCTGACAGCCAAGATTAATGATTGTAGCGGCTAGATAGCATCTTTGCAAACACCCCGAGACCTACATCATGACCATGGCGATGTTTATAAAAGACAGCACCTAGTTGTGGACTTGCCTACTGTTCCAGAGAGTCAGTTCATCATCATCACTGCACGGAGCGTGGCAGCAAGCGTAGTCTAGAGTTACATTCTGATCTGCAGGCGGAGAGAGAGTGAGACAGAGCTTGGCATGAGCCTCTGAAACTTCAGAGCCCATCTCCAGTGACACACTTTCTCCAACGAGGCCACACCCCCCAAGCCTTCTAATCCTTTCCTATAGTCCCACTCCCTGGTGACTAAGCGGTCCACATAGATGAGCCTATGGGAGCCACCACAGTCTCCCTGGTTATATAACACTGTGTCCCAGGCTCTGTGGGTAGAACAGACCTGCAACCCTGGGTCTAGGCAGGGCTGGAAGAAGGACTTTTATGAAGTGTCAGCTATGCTAGTGAGCTACTAGTGAGGGAGGGATGGGTAGGAGGATGGGGGTGGGAAGTACTAAGAAGTGAAATCACTTGGAACTTGTGAATTGCCGAGGGCAGACGCCCTCTGCTATGGAACCCAGCTGCCTTCCCCTCCCCTCTTCCTCCTCTAGCGATCCAAGCTGCTGCTGCTGCTTTTGCACAGCCCGATTGGCTACTTGCCTGAGCAGCTGCCAGCTCAGACTAGGAGGAAATTCCATGCTGTCAGCCAGTAGCACAGATTGTTGCAGAAAAAAATGACACATCTCATCCTCTGGGCAGAAGTGCAAATTATTACACATTTCCCCAGCCTCCTCCCTTACATGGCTGGTGCAAGAGGGTGTACATTTTCCCATGGAGACTGGAGACTCTTCCTCCCTATGGTGTCTTATAATCAAACATGTCCCACGGTACTCAGTCCACACCTGTTCCTGGATCTTTGTTCTCTGATATCTAAGTGACTTGTGAAGGCCCTGTGGCCGAGCACATACAAGCATTGTGTACTAGGTTCCCCTCTGAGTGTTCCTGAAAGAGACAGCATTCAGTTGAAGATTCCAAATCTTCAGATACATGACACCATGGCAGGCACACAGACACACACAGACACACAGACACACAGACACACACACACACACACACTCAAACACTCTCACACACACTCTCACACACAAACACATGCATGCACACACACATACACACATGCACACACACACACACACTCAAACACTCTCACACACAAACACATGCATGCACACACACATACACACATGCACACACACACATACTCAAACACTCTCACACACAAACACATGCATGCACACACACACACACTCTCACACAGAAACATATGCACACACACACTCAAACACTCTCACACACAAACACATGCATGCACACACACACACACACACACACACACACACACACACATGCAGTGCTCATTGGTGCAGAATGGTTGACCTAACTACTAGGACCTGTGCTCTGACATCTGACACACGCTTTTCTCAGCTCATTGCATTGTTCCTGTCAATTTCAGAGATTCTGTCCCACTTGGGTTCAATTTTATTTTTTAAACAGGGTCTGACTTTGCAGCCCTGACTGGTCTAGAGTCTGTCATGTAGACAAGGTGGCCCCCAATCTCCGCTTGGATTCAATTTAATAACTAATTATTGAGCCTCCGTGTTGAGCCGAACACCGTGGGCTCTGGGGAGGATTCAGTAAGTAATTAATAGTGCATAGGCTCTGCCGGCACAAGTTTGCTGTTTAGATTGAAGGGAGAGCTACCGACGGTTCGTGTGAGGAGAGAGCAAACAGGATCAGCACAGGATGAGGACATTGGAGGGATTTCCTGGGCCAGAATGGGAGGTCAAGAGCATCAAAGCATCGGCGTAAGTAAAATACGGAGGGAAGGTTGCCCAGAGCAGAGGGTTTCAAGAAGGGACGACGAGGTGGATTTCTCTGTGAGCCAAGAAGTTGGAAAGCTTCCTTGTAGTAGAAACCACACTGGTTGGTGATGCCAACTGCATCACCTTCATCCTGTAGGACACGGATCAAAGTCCCTATCCCTCTTATTTAAAAGAATATATTTTGGAATATTCTTACCCTTGTGGCTTCAAAAATAAATATTAAGCGTTAATATCCAAAGTTAAATTATGGTCACATAGCCTTAGAGTTAAGTTTTTGGTGTTGCTGGGATTGAGCCTAGGACCTGTGGCAGGCTCAGTACGTACTCCATCACTGTCTCAGTGCGTACTCCATCACTGTCTCAGTTAGGGTTTCTGTTGCTTCAATGATACACCATGACCAAAAAGCAAGTTAGGGAGGAAAGGGTTTATTGGGCTTATACTTATACTGTAGTCTATCCTTGAAGGAAGTCAGGACAGGAACTCAAACAGGACTGGATCCCCGAAGAAGGAGACAATTTGGAGGCCATGAAGGGGGTGCTGCTTACTGGCTTGCACCCTTTGGATTGCTCAGCCTGCTTTCTTATAGAACCCAAGCCCACCAGCTCAGAGATGGTACCACCCACAATGGGCTGGGCCCTCACCCATCAATCACTAGCAAAAAAATGCTCTACAGGCTGGCCCACAGCCCAGTTTTATGAAGGCATTTTCTCAACTGAGATTCCTTCCTCTCAGATGACTGTAGCTTGTGTCAAGTTGACATAAATGTAGCCATCACAACCACTGGGCTACATCCCAGTCCTAGACAGCTTCCTTAGAAGTTGTTCTGAGTCCCCATTGTTTTGATGGATTAAGAGACAGTAATTCTGCTCCATTGTAAAAGCTCTGGGAACAGCAGGAACCAACCTCGCAACTGAAATTGATTAACTTACTCATCATGAACAACACACCCACTTAATCACACCTCCTAGGAGAACATCTACTCCACTCAACTCAGGACAAGGCTGATCACCAGTACTAACGAAACAAATATCTTCATGAGTAAGTCTGGGTAGAAACGACATTCCCTTTTAATGGCTGGAGACAATTAGATACAACTCTCACTGTCCCACAAGGTTGGTGCTTACTTAACAGTGTGTTCACTAGGTCCTCCATACAGCTACACAGGGGGCACTTACTTACATAACAATGTATCCACCCACAGCTACACTGAGGGCACTTACATACATAACAATGTATCCATCCATAGGTACATAGGAGTGGGAAGGGGGGGAGGGAGGGGGATGATTCTGGACTTCCTCTTTTCCTTTTCAACTCTGTTATATGTTATATTTGTCCTAAGTGTCTGTATGGTAGAACTTTATAAGGAAACAGAAACCCGTCTTGGCTTTTAATTCCTCAATGTTTGGCCATCTACACTTCTTAGCTCTGTGGAACGTCCTTCTAACTTCTCTTGGTCTGATTGCTTAGAAGAAGTTTTTTTGGTGAGGCCTTGCTTTGTCTACAGTTTGCAGAGTGAGGGAAAAGCTCACAGCCCCAAAAAGCCAAGTGTGATTTTGTGACAGTCCACAAGCAAGTGACGCTGACTTCCAAATGTACACCTAGCCTTGATCAGCCACAGTCTCTGGACACTGCGTTAATCTTGGGGTGCAAAGCAGCTACCGGCCTTGAAGGTACCTCGGTAACCATGGAGACAGGAATATAAGCATCAGTGACTGTACCAGAATCAGGCGGTGAGTCTCAGGGCAGTAGGATTGATTTGGCAGACGAGGGAAATGGTATCAGCAGGTCTGTCTTTCTGGGATAGATGTGCTTCCCCACGAGCGCTGTCTCCTGAGTTCCCATCGCATTCACTGCTTTATTCTTCATTGACTCCGGGAATGTAAACTAGGAGCAGCCATGGCTCAGCTGACTCTCAGCACATGGGTAGCACTGGCCCAGTCCCTGACCTCAGATAACTTACCCTGAGCAAAGGCTTTGGGGTTCCTAGGAAGCTTAGGATATTGGCCTTTCCAAGCAAAAACTTCATAAGTCCCGGGCAAACTGGGACAAGGGGGTTACCCTATCGAGGGAGACCTCTAACGAGTACACAATGAAATGGAAGAATTCCAGAAGGCGACAGACAGGCCTGGTGGCTCAGGCTGGTAAACCCAGCATTTGGGATTCTGGGGCAGGAGGATTGTAAGTTCAAGTCCAGTATGGGGACTGGGGAGACCTTTGTCTCCAAATGTTATGTGTGCATGTATATGTATATGTCAACATTTGCCTGTCAGGGAGGTCCCAAGGCCGTGAAGGTCATTGTCCCATGGTGAGGCTTGTCCATTGCACGTTGGACATGTTGACCCTTCCAGTGTATCCCCAAATGTGGGAAACTTGGCCACATTTGGTAGTGGGGGACTTTGTGCTTTCCCCAAAGAAATACAATTTAATAAAAACTTCAAATGGTGGTAAACACATTAAAGAAATAACAGGCACAGATTGGTGCTAGGAGGGGCTAGGAGTATGGGGGGGGGTTGGGGAGATAGCCTGAAGTGCCACAAAGCCCTGAACGTTGTGGGGAACAGGGGCAGCCAGTTATACTGGCGGAGCAGAAGGCAAGTCAGTGGGTAGAGTGGACCCAGGGAGGAGACAGTCAGGGAAACTGGCAGGCTGTGTCTCCCAGGCTTCTGCAGGATCCTACTGCTGAACCAGGAAGCTCTCGTGTACTGTGGCTGCTTCTATTCTACGGACTTTCCATGCTAAGTCCTTCTGTCATAACGCCACCCTGCTTCTGTCACAGGTGAAGAAACTGAGGCACAAGAAGGCATGAGTTCCCACATGGCTAAACCGCCACCAGAGACAGAAGTTCAGGCTTCTGGCCCAAGTGGCCTGTCTACACCCTCCTTACACTGTAGATGTGTAGACCTGTGGGCCTAGCTCAGATTCCACTATGACCCAAACCCTCCCTTCTAGCTCCACATACTCCAGACTTCCAAGCCCAAGACCTCAGTCTGAGTGTGCGTGCTGCATGCAATTATCTTCCAATTGGGCCTCAAGCCCTAGAACCAGGGTTTTTCTCTGTAGCCCTGGTTGTCTCGGCACTCACTCTGCAAATCAAGCTGGCCTCAAACTCCCCAGTGTTTGAAAGGTGTGGGCTGCGACTGCCTATCTATTATTTTTTAAAGATTTAAATGTATTTTCGTGTGTGTGTGTGTGTGTGTGTGTGTGTGTGACATATGTGCAGATGCATAAAGAAGCCTGAAGAGGGCGCTAGGTCTCCTGGATCTGGAATCACAGCCAGCTTCGAGCCCCCAATGTGAATGGTAAGATCCAAACTCAGGTCCAGTGGAAAAGGAGCTAGTGCTCATCTCTGTGTAGCCCTTCAAGCTTGTGCTGTGCTTCTTCACAGTCACCTTCAATATGTTGTTCTCACCCCTTTCTGAGTGCAGCAACCAGCACAAACAATCCCCACCCCCACCTCGGTTGCCCAGGGCTGTTATATCTGCAATCAAATTCCTAGTGTGTTAATGGTGGGATTTCTTTAACATTTCTGATAAAAATGTTTACACAGCATCGTATGGGGAAATATAGAACTGTAGTAATAAAAAAAATGAACAGGATAATTTGTATGTTGGCATTTCCACAATAAAACGTCAAATACTTCATACCCAGTGATACCAAGCCTTTACACGCTGCTATTTCTCTTATGAAATGCCTTGTGCTTGTTTTATTATTAATCTTAAGTAGTGTGTGTATATTACATACTCTCTTTTTCTATGATACGTTTCTCGATATTTTAAAGGCTGTCATAAAAATGCGTGTGTCTTGAGCACTGGGACGATAAAGCGTCAGATGAGGAGGCCGTTAGAACTACGCTTCCTTCCTGGAGACCGCCAGCCCACATGGCAAGCGGCTATCACTTGTCTCTTTCATAATGTAAGGGATGGGTTGCTCCTTGTACAGCATGGTAATTTGCTGGTGTTGACTCGTTTATTCTATTATTATTAATTATTGTTGTTGTTATTTCATCTATCTGAGGCAGGGTCTTATGTGGTCGGTGCTGGCGTTGTACCCCATGATGGCCTTGAGTTTCTGATCATTTTCCTTCCAAGAGTTGGGATGACAGGTGTCTCCTGCAATGCCCGTCCTCTGTTCCTCTCTGTGCAGAATCTTCCCAAGCAGTGAGTGAGACTCTCCTCAGTTTTAATTATCTTGACACAACCTAGAACTACCTGGGAAGAGAGAGTTAGGGATTTTCCTATTGGCCCAGATGGGGGATTGCCTTGATTGCCTTAATTAATGTGAGAAGCTCCCCCCCCCCAATATAATCAATGCCTTCCGCTGACAGGCCAGACATAAGGACGTGAAAGGAGAGCTGTTGACGTTTGGGGGCTTGGGCTTCCTCCTGCCGCTGAGCTCATCTCTGCCCTGTGTTGCTCCTGGTTTCTGGAACCAGCTTCTTTGGGCTTCCAATGTGAGCAACGATGTGGTGCTGGGAGTTCAGTCCAGATCCTCCAGGAGAGCAGACAGGGGTTATCCCTGAGCCATCTCTCCAGCCCCAGGGGCTTCTGATATGGACTGAAGGCCAGGAGCTCTCCAGGATCCGCCAGGCCTTTGGTGTCAGAGTAGGACTGGCACCCAGCAGACGGATGAATCAATTACCAGGTTCTCAGCTCCTCCGATAGCAAACAGCCATTGTTGGAGTGTAACAGCTGTACTCTGTAAGGCAAACCAGTAAGCATGTGCTTATCTTTTTAATTCTGTTCCTCCAGAGAACCCTTACTAATACAAGGATAACCAGAGCCCAGGTTAAACCAGGAATCGTCACATTTAAAAATGTTATTTATTTATTTAATTTGTGTGTGTGTGTGTGTGTGTGTGTGTGTGTGTGTGTGGTGTATGTATGAGGTGTGGGGTGGTTTCACTTGTACAGGGGCTTGAGTGTGAAAGACAGCTATAGAAGTTGGTGTTCTCCTTCTGCTATGTGGGCTGTTCCAGGGACTGAACTCGGGTCATCAGGCTTGGAGGCAAGCATGCTTACCCTGCTGAGCCTTCACACGGCCTGAATGATTACACTTTAAGGATACTTACTAATAACGTGTAAAACGACGTGAGAAGACAGCTGTATACAGCATCAGCTGCATCTTAAGCTTTGGAGTTCCCTTTCCTAGGTAGTCATTGTTAGCATTGTTTTGCTGGGATCCCGGGAGCTATTTCCATACATACCCTGACCTGTCCTGTGTAGGCTTACTGCTCTCTCCCACCCTTTTCCTGTCCAAATCTCAAGCAACTCCTGTTGTACTTTCAGCTCGACTTCTAAAGATGCATTCGTTTTAATTATTTTTAATCATACGTATGGTGGGGGAGGGGGTATGTGCACATGAGGGCAGGTGTCTGCAGAAGCCAGAAGCGTAGGCTGCCCTGGAACTGGAGGGTCACGTGGTGCTGAGTCACCTTATGTGAATGCAGGGAATTAAACTGTTTCTCTGCCATAGAAGTATGGGCTCTTAACCTCGAAGTCATCTCTTCTGTCCCTCAGGGAAACTTTCTTGGTTTCTGCATATGGAAAACATGTTCTTATTATTCTTGAGAACACTTGTTGCTCCTGCAAAGCACCCAGGTTTGATTCCCAGGACCTATGTAGCTGCTCATCACCGTCACTAACTCAGCTCCAGGGGTTTCAGTGCCCTCTTCTGGCCTCCTTGGGTACTGCTTGCACAAGGTGCACAGCCATACATGCAGAAAACACACCTACACAAACACAATTAAATTTAAAACGGAAAGAAAGGGAAGGGGACAGGGATTATGGTGAAGGCCAGGCAGGGGGAGAGGCAAATTGAAACAACAGCAAGACCTATGTATGGAAATGCCACAATGAACTCTCTGGTTTGTATAATAGCTTACTTGATGATGATGATGATAATGATGATGATGATGATGATGATGATGATGATGATGATGACGACGACGACGACGGTGGTGGTGGTGGTGGTGGTGGTGGTGGTGGTGGTGGTGGTGGTGGTGATGAAGAACTAGCTTTTAAACTAGGCATGGTGGTAATGTATGCTATCCCAGGAACAGTAGTCAGGAGGTTGAGGCAGGAAGATTAAGCATTCCACACCTGGGCCACATTTATGAACAGTGAGACCCTGTTCAGAGCGGGTCCTGAGCAGAAGTGGGTGAGCACAGGAAATGTTCATCTCTTCTCTCTGCTCTCACCTGAGACGTGGAAGTGATGCTTCAGGTCTCTGCCTTGACTTCCTGTGGTGAGGGCCTGGAACAGGAAACTGTGAGCTGAAACACACCCTTTCTTCTCCAAGCTGTCTTTTGTTAGGTTGTTTTTTTTTTTTCTCATCAACAGAAATAAAACTAAAGCACTCGGGGAGATAGACGGTCTCTGAAGTCATTGTGCAGAATTGCCGGAATTGGTAAACAGCCATGACTCCATTGGTGGTGGAATTCCAAGACAGCTTGTGGTTCACCTCCCGGGAAATTTCCCCAATTCTGGCACTTGGTATGGTAAGTGCATATTATAGACACCACTGAAGTTCCTAGTTTCCGCTCCTAGCCTAACCGAAGCTCTTTAGACACAGAGTTTTCTCTAATTGGTGTCAGAGGAAGACCCAACAAGTTGTCTTCCTTCTGGCCTGGGAAAAGCCAGTGCTCCTGTGTGACAGCAGGAAGTGGGCATTTGAGTGCTACAGCCACCAGGAAGTGAATTCTGCCAACAATATCATATAGTGGACTATGGTACTCAGATGAGAATCAGCCTCAATGAGAATCAATGCCTTGCCTTCTTGCCTTGTTCAACAAGATAGAAGCTGCCAAGTTAGTGGTAATCTGTTCCATAGTCATAGATAACAGATACCAGGTGGTGTGTGGATTGACCTAAGTAGGCAGGGAGGGATTATCCCCAGGGTCCTCTCCTCCTTTTCCTGGTCTTCCTCTACTCATTGATTACACACGCCATATGCCCTATGTAGTATGGCTGTGTGGCCAATGCTACCACAGCCCACGGCAATTTATCTCTAACTTGCCAGGGTTGAACCTGAGGAAACCAAGTTTTTCCTTTATCAGAATGTATGGGCAGGAGGTAAGTCATGTGCTGTAGAGAATAAAGGCATCTGTTCCCAGATGGACTTTCATTTTAGGCACACACATACACAGCCCCCAAATGCACACCACATAAAATACACACATACACGCAGTTACCGCCAAACACACACACATACACACACACACGCACACACATGCACACACACGCACACACACACGCACACACATACACACATACACACACAAATGCACATACATACATACACACATGTACACACATGCACACACATGCACACATGCACACACACATATATACATGCACACACATACACACATACACACGTGCACACACATATATATATGCACACACACATACACACATATACACACATGCACACACACACATATATACATGCACACACACATATATACACACACAATCCCCCAAAGTACACTGGCCCCCTTCAAGGGAACGCCCTCAGAGATGCACACCACTCTGTCCAAGAGGAGAAGAGAAGGAGACTCAACTCGGAAACACTCTGCCATGTGCTCCAGTGCTCTTACTCCTGTGAGTCTCTGGATTGCCTGCGCCCTTTCCTGCTCTGAGTTACTTTTCCGTGTGTCTTCTGTGCTCAGTGATATATTCTTCCCCCTGCTCCAACTGAAGTGGAATCTCCCCCAAAGACTCTTCTTTGTAGCCAGTCTGAACAGAGTCTCCTGTTGTCTCTAACCTCACCCTTCCACGCCGCTATGGCAGTTTTTCAAGCTTGTAATTATTTATGATTCCTCTGTCTTCTGTTTGACCGCTAGACCACAGCTTTATGGAGCATTCAATACTATTTGGGTTGCAAGAAACAGAGCCATCTCTTGGCTTGGTCAAACTATAAAAAAATGGTGCCTTGTGGAAGTCAAAGAAAATCCCTGTCTCAGCAACCCAGAAATGACATCCACCGTAGGAGCCTTTAGGGCCTTGATTGCAGTCCCACATTAGACATATGGGAAACCCACACTTACAATTCAAGTCTGCCAAGCATCTGTCAGGTCAAGTGAGGTAGAGCTCCTGAACTTGGATGTCTCCAGGCATTCCTACAGTGGGCCAGCCTGGGGTCCAGAAAGCATAATGTGATATGCTGTTCTCAGAGGAGGTAGGATGGGGCAAGGTGGGAGAAGTGGAGACCAATCTGGTAAGGGAATAAATGCTCAGCACCATTAATCTAATGTGGCTTCCTGTGAAGACCTGTGTTAAGCAACCTCACTATCCTGGTTTATTCGGTTCCCTGCTGTCCTTGCATGTCTTAGAGGCCACCCCCCACCCATAGCAGCTGCCAAGGCCGCCACTGTGTCTAGGAAGACAGATATAAACATTAAACCATTCTATTGGATCCCACAAGGAAGAGTGAGGAAAACCTCAAGGCTCAGAAACTGAAGTATGAATCCTGCTTTGCCACTGTGACTTTGGCCAAATCGCTTAGCCTCCCTGAGCCTCAATTTCCTCATCTGTAAAATGGACACATACAATTCTATATGTATACGTGAAGACAGTTATGTGTGTGTTGTGGTGTGTGTGTGTGTGTGTGTGTGTGTGTGTGTGTGTGTGTGTGTGTAGTAAGGCTAAAGTCACTTAGCAAGCACGTGAGGCCTGAACAACAACCCCAGAGGTTACCTGGCCTCAGGTGTGGGAACATTGATTGCTGTGAATGAATGCTAGAGAGGCCTTCTACTACATCACCTTATTTTATTTTCTGCAGCTAGTCTCACCACACAGATGATTCAACAAGCATTTCTCCATTTGCTTACCAGTCACTCCACCATTAAACGTTCCTAGAGGGCAGGAAGTCTCTTCTGTTTAAGGCTGTGTTTCAAAAACCTAGTATACAAAAGCTGTTCAACAAAGTTTTTTGGTCATTGTTTCTTTAAAAAAAGAAACATTAATTACATTTACATCTTAGTTAGATTTCTACCGCTGTGATCAAACGCCATGACCCAAAAGCATCTGTGGGGGAAAGGGTTTATTTCCCCTTTCAACTCTCAGGTTACATCATTGAGGGAAGTCGGGGGCAGGAACTTAAGGCAGGAACCTGGAGGCAGGGCCTGGAGCAGGAGCGGTCGGGGAGTGCTGCTTACCGTCTTGTTCCTCATGAGTTGCTCCGTCTGTTTTCTTACATAAGTCAGGAGGTTCTGCCCAGGAACCTCCCACACCCACAGTGGGTTGGACATTCCTACATAATATTAATCAAGAAAATGCCCTACAGGTTTGCCTAGAGGTTTACCTTCTACAGACATTTTCTCAATTGAGATTCCCTTCTCTCAGATGACTCTAGCTTTGTCAAGGTATCACCACCATCACTGCTGCCACCACCGCCACCAGCATCAGCAGGAGCAACAGAAGCCCACCAGCATGATTTACATATCTACTCGGGGAGGGCCGAGCATGTGCCACGGTACTGATGTGGAGGTCAGAGAACAACTTGTGGAGTCAGTTCTCTCCTACTATGTGAGTCTCAGGGATTGTGATAAACTAACCTGTCTCTGTCTTGGGCTTAAAAGCCATCCCACAGTAAAGGCAAACTAGGTTAATTCCTGTTTTTGAGTAAATCTCTGTTTCTCGAGGACTGGGCTACACCCAACCTGTAATAAGAACTACAGATAAATAGTTCTGTACTGCCTGTTCCAGGAAACAGCAGCTGTGCCTTTGTTTAAAAACCCACTGTGACCACCTCTGACTACGTATTGACTGATTGTCGATAAGTTATTTCTTAACCAACGGAATGAGCCAATCAATTCAAGCCAGATTAGATTATATTAAAGGCAGGTTTATTGCGAGCTGCTCTCGGGTGAGTTCACTGGTCCTAAGGACCTAGGCCAGGGAAGTTATTATGTGGAGAGAGAGGAGCAGAGGGGCAAGAGAACCAAAGAGCGTATGCAGAGAGAGGGAGAGAGAGCACAAGGAGACCAAAATGTCTGGATTATATAGGGAAGAGCCTCTCGGGGAAGGGCAGCTCAGTCCCTGGCCTGGAAAGTTCATGGGGGCAAGGTATGCCA
Organism: Rattus norvegicus; assembly: GCF_021556685.1. NCBI lineage: Eukaryota > Metazoa > Chordata > Mammalia > Rodentia > Muridae > Rattus > Rattus norvegicus. The sequence goes on along the minus strand of NC_141548.1, from coordinate 10,641,283 downwards.
GGTAGGGGCTGGGGGATGCTGGGAGAATCTGGAGGCCAGGTCTGTTTTCATAGGTAAAATGGGCACTTCAGTCCCTTGTCCCAGTCCAAAACCAAACAGTTATGACCACCTTGAACCATGACTTTGTTTCAGGGGGCTGCTATGACCAACCTGTTATGCTTATGTCCTGTGGTTGTAACACTGTCTGTCTGCCACCAAATCTCCCATTTGGAAAACCCTATCTTCCCCATGGCCAATGAGGATCTCCTGAACCCCGCCTTGGGGAGAGACAGCTGAGTCCATGAACACAAATAGGCCGCTGTAATTAAATTTGGCCATGATTTGCATCAAGGGGTCTTTCTCCTTGCATCTGCAGACTTAACAACTGAACAACAGTCCTAAGGTTAATCATCTCACTGGTGCTAATCAATATTCTGCTAATCAATGGCTTTTGTTCTAACAGTTCAGCTTTGACAAAGCAGGGAAACAGGGCTGTTGAGGAAAGGAAGGGAGGGTTGGAAATGGGGTGACAGTAGGAATCTCCACGCAGCCCCTTCTTCTGCTTCTGGAATTAGAGTTCTAGGAGGCAAACTGGGAGAAAAGCGATTTCCCTCCCACTTTATTGTAGGTGTGAGGTCAAGACACTTAGTCTAACTCCTCCCAGACAGTCAGTTCTAGAATTAGGTCAAGACCAGCTACCGGCACGGTTTTCTTCATAACACTGCAGACACCTGTTGAGAGGATGGTGTGGTTTGGGGAAAACTGCCTGCCTGGCCCCTGGTGGTTCCTTTTGTCAAGACTGAAAATCCCCCAAAGGCTCAGCTACTAGGACTTAATGGGTGGGGGAAAACAACGGAGCGCCTGGCCAGCCTGGTCCCATTTTATTTTCCTGCTTGGTTCTGTGTTTGAGGCCATACTCCTGTGCAGGAGAGCACAAGCCTGGTCTACAGGTGAATTTGAGGGACACGTGCCAGCTCACCTCTCAGCCCCAGCCTTGAAATTATTCATGAGATGTCTTTACTTTTTAAAATCCAGAGAAAACTGTAGGACCCCACTGGGATTCTCAGATTTCAGGTCTTTAGCAATTCATGCGGTAGGGGATGATTTCCAGTAGCCTTACCGGCTGAACCTGCCTGTAATACCTGCGGGAAGAGGGAACTAATTTCCCCTTTGTAAGATGATAATAACAATAATAATCACATTATCACCATTATTATTAATGTATCTAAAGTCTTAACAACGGTATCACTCAGTATTTATGTCTCTTATCCTCTTGTTTTGATTTTTTTTTTTTAATAGCTTAGATGATACACTGATGGGCCACAGTGAAAAGCTGTTCTCCCTCTGAGTCTCTTTCCCATCTGGAGTGATTTCTGGGCCCTTTAATATCCATCCAGATAATCAAGACAGGGGTGTATAAGGATTTTTTATGTATGAAGCTTTAAAATGACTAATGGTAGTGCACAACACATTTCTGGGACATCTTTTTTTTTTTTTTTTTTTTTAAAATAACAGCTTTGTTGAGATACAACACACAAAGCGTACAGCTCACCCTGATTCAGAGTACACTCGGTCTCTTTCCAGATCATGTATCTCACAGTTTCACACATGCCCAACTATATACGCCATCATCTTCTCTATGCATACACTCCATTCCCTGTATGGCTGGCTCATGGTTTTCCTTCCTCAGCTGTCTGTCTGACTGTCTGTCTGTCCGTCCATCTGTCTGAGCGATAGAAAGGGTAAGAGACCTGATGGCACATAGGTCTGGTCCTCAGCAGGAATGGTTAATACACAGGACTCCTGAGCATGCTGCATGATTCTTCCATCTAAGGTGTGTTCCCTGAAGGCTTTCGAGAACATATAAAAGAAACACAAAGTACCTGTGAGGACAAAGGGCCTTGGGTTCTGTTGAACTTGCTGGCCGTGGGGACTTGACTTCCCTCTCTTCTGTGGTACTGGGTCATGGGGTCAACCCTAGGACACATACGTGCCAGGCATGTGTTCCTCTACTGAGTTACGCTTACAGCTGTGGGTTTCAACCTTCTTTTTAGCAACAGTGGGATACTGAGACTGTGGGCTTTGTTTGTCTGTCTGTCTGTTTGTTTTTATAAAACCTTTAAATAGTCTAATGTAACCCAGCCTTGAAGTGGGATATTAATTAAGTAAATTGGATGCCAGCATTAAATAATGAACATAAAGTTCTCAATGTAGGCTAAGGCAGGGTTTGTACAGGATGGTGGTTATCTCATGAACCATGACTCTAACCACTTCCTCAGCAGCAGGCCCAAGCTGGAGAGATAGGCCATTTCTTGGAAAATGGGGATTCTTTGTCTTTTTGAACCAGGCCTCCAACACCCAATTTTTCTGCCTCAGCCTCTGGGGTCCTGGGATTGCAGATACATACCACCACATCCAGATTTGGGGCTTTTAATGGGACTTCCATAAGTATTGCTTGTCAACAGGTAAAGCTTGTGGTGTACCTAACACTGGCTACTTTGGTGTCTAGCTTTCTGGAAAAGCTCTTTACTGTCTTCTGTATGAGTTTGCTAGGGCTGACACAGCAAATCCCTCAGTCTGGGGTTTGAGCAGGCTAGAAGCTGGGAGAGTTTCTCCCAGACTAGAGTGTAGGAGAGATACAGGCTAGAGGGGCTGGGAGAATTTCCTACAGGCCAGAGGCTGCAAGCCCACCATCCAGGAGCTGACAGGGCTGGTTTCTCAGAGGCCTCTCTGGATTCACTGGCAGCTTCTCCCTGAATTCTAACCATCTCTTCTTTCTTCTTCACAGACTGGCGTCTCTTCTCTCTATAACATAGTCCACATGGATGAAGGCTTATGCCGAGGGCTGTTTTCAGTTAATCATCTCTTTAAAGACCTCACCTGGAAGTTTAGAAATACCGTACAGAACATAGGGCGCTGATTCGTGTGTTTGTGGAGGTATAGCTCAGCCTAATATCTTCTCGAAAGGGATCTGAATGATTATGGATGCAAAGCATGAGGCCCTGTTTGTGACTCTGCAAATAACAGATGCTCAATAAACGCCGACTTCCCTCAACGGCAGAGCCTTTCGCAGTTGTGACACCAGTTCAGTCCTCCACTGGTGGGAACCACAAGGAGATTTGGAGAAATGATGTAAATTTTTCATTGGCGTAAGAGAAGGAGAAGCTGTCCTTTCCAGGACGTAATCAGCATGGAAATTGCCATACTTGAGCGTGCTCACCAACCCCCAAGGCTTGTTAATGCTTAGCGAGCTGACTCCAGGAAGCCGTGGTGGCCAGAGCATCGGAGTTTGTAGTAGACACCCAGGGGATACTGATGTAGCTTATTTTTGGACTCCACTTTGAGAAACACAAACCCAGGGCACACTTGTTTGTCAGAGTCTCAGAATGAGTATCAGGAATGTTCAGTGTCCGAGGAAACCACAGTTTATGTGAGGATGCTGGACATTACTTCTGGGGTCCATCAGAATGCCCCCACATTATCTATTGTCCTCCAAGGAGGGGAACTAGAAGGGTTTTGTGTGCCATTTTCCAAAAGCCCACCCCATTCAGTCCTGTGCTCTGCTCTCGCTCCCCATTTTCCCTGAACCCCCCACCCCAGCTAGCTGACCCCCAGGCTGCTGGAGCATTCTGAAGGAGAGAGAGGTAGGGGAGCCAGAACTCTTGCAGAAGGAACGGAGACCAAACCTGTACACACCAGCTTCTCCCAGAGCTGGAGGGTTGATGGAAGAAGAGGACGATTTGTCTCCTTGCATTTAAATTTTTTTTTAAATGTGTCTAAAGATGTTTTATGGAAACAGCAAGTGTACCTGATAAAATGTCAGCATTAATCCACTCGATGCGTTCAAGGAAGACATTCTCACGGCTCCTAGCCTCGGCAACTCAGGGCTGATTGGATAAGGAACGGCCGAGTATGATTTCACCAGGTTTAAAAAAAAAAGACAGGATCTTTCCAATTTATTTTTTTTCTCTGTGAATAAGTGTGTCTTTAATCCTAATAGTGTTTGATGAAATCATTTTGGCTAAAGTCCAGAGGACATTTTTAGAACGGGGCAATTTCTTTTATATCTGCTTCAGTAGTTCAGCCAGCAGATAAGCAACTGTCTGGTCTTATAAGCGTTTATGGAGCTCAGGGCTGTGTTCTGAGACGCTCGGAGGTGAGCCAGGAACCCAGCCTGTGACAATGACACGAGAGCGGGCCAATCTCGTAGATCCTGAATTCATAATCACTGTATTAAACCCTGCCGGCATACCTGGGAGGCTCAGGCTGTACAGGGTAAGAAGGTATTGCCTCCTGTCTCGTTTGCACAGGGGTCTTCTCAAATCTGAAGTTTTTAAAGTCACACAAGGTTCCCCAGTGCCTTCACTATAAAAGGAAAGACAGCCTTAATGCTATTGTCTGAGGTGTCTTACATGCAAGGCGTCTCTGGTTTAGGGTACATGGATTCGGGAAATAGTTTGACTGGCTGAGCCACCCCACTCACTGATGGTATATTGGCCTCATGGTTTGGGTTCTGTCCCTAGGATCCGGGTGGTAGAAAGAGAGCAATTCCTGCTGACAGCCACAGACATGTTGTGGCACATGGACACATGTACACTTGCATGCATGCACATGCATGTCAATACATACTTTCTAAAAAGTGTATATATAGATTCATTTTAACTGGTTTTTAATAATCTCTCTCTGTGGTATATGCATGTGTACATACATGTATGCAGGTGCACTTGTCTGAATGAAGATACATGGAGATCCAAGGTCAGTGTCTGCATTTCTTCCTTAATCTCTTGGGCTTCTCTGACTCATTTACTGATTTTTATAATTTTATGTGTATGGGTGTTTTGTATACATGCTTGTCTATGTACTACATGCATGTGTAGTACCTGCAGAGGCTAGAAGAAGGGATCATTTCTACTGGGCCTGAAGTTACAGATGGTTGTAAACACCACGTGGGTTCAAGAAATTGAACTGAGGTCCTCTGGAAAAGCAGACAGTACTCTTTTTTTTTTTTTTATTAACTTGAGTATTTCTTATATACATTTCGAGTGTTATTCCCTTTCCCGGTTTCTGGGCAAACATCCCCCTCCCCCCTCCCCTTCTTTATGGGTGTTCCCCTCCCCATCCTCCCCCCATTGCCGCCCTCCCCCCAACAATCTAGTTCACTGGGGGTTCAGTCTTAGCAGGACCCAGGGCTTCCCCTTCCACTGGTGCTCTTACTAGGATATTCATTGCTACCTATGAGGTCAGAGTCCAGGGTCAGTCCACGTATAGGCAGACAGTACTCTTAACTGCTAAGCCAACTCTCGAGTCCTGTTTAACCTTATTATTACTAACAACAGTTAAAATGTCATAGTTCTCAAATGACTGATTTTCTTCCAGGGGAGTCGATGCCTCTCGTTCACTTGCAATATAGACTTGATCACAGGCATGACCCTCTCCAAAGCACTAAGATATGCCTCTTACGTGTCAGGAGTGGTTTGGACTCAACATCAAGTCAAGCAAGGGCAGCTAGCCCAGGTGGAATGGGTTGGAACTTTCAAGGCTGTACTCTCAGGCACATGCAAGTCAAGTCAAGGGCTCTAATTTAATCAAGTTTCACCAGGAAACATCGAAAAGAAGCCAGGAGTGTGGTGAGAAGGGGTTGCATCATGGAGAGAGAGTGGAAGGGAAAGCTGTGGAGAAAAGGCACAGCAGCAAGAATGAGTTATTCCTTGGGGATACAAACTGCTAGAGATGTAGTTCATGAAGGTCAGAGGTCCCAGTCTTTCCTTCATGGCAGGGGTGGTGGTTTGCATATGCTTGGCTCAGGGAGTGGCACTATTAGAAGGTGTGACCTTGTTGGAGGAAGTGTGTCACTGTGGGGGTGGGCTTGGAGACCCTCCTCCTAGCTGCCTGAGGATGCTCAGTCTGTTCCTGGCTTCCCTTCGGGTGAAGATGTAGAACTCAGCTCCTCCTGCACCATGCCTGCCTGGATGCTGCCACGCTCCTGCCTTGATGAACCTCTGAACCTGTAAGCCAGCCCCAATTAAATGTTATCCTTTATAAAACTTGCATTGATCATGGTGTGTGTTCCCAGCAATAAAACCCTAAGACAGAAGTTGGTACCAGGGAGTGAGGTATTGCTATGATAGGCCTGATCATGCTTTTGTTTGGAAGAATGTGGATTTTGGGGACTTTGGATTTGGAAAGCAATGGAACGCTTTCAATGGGGTTTAATGGGCTATCTTAGTAGAAATGTGAATGACTTTGTTACTAAGAGCAATTTGAACTGTTTCATTACTGATCAACAGTGTGATGATTAGCTGCCCACTTGGCACAACCTGGAATCACCTGGAAAAAAAGTCTTAATGAAGGAGGGTCGTCTATCCTGGGTTGGCCTGTAGACTTGCTTGTGTGTGTGTGGGATTGCCTTAATTACATTAACTGATGTGGGAAGACCCAGGCCACTGTGGGCAGCACTAATCCCTTAGCAGGGGGTCCTGAACTGTTTAAGATTGGAGAAATCAAGCTGAATCAGCATGCTTTCATGTTCTCTGCTCCTGACTGAGGATACGATATAACCAGCTGTTTGGAGTTCCTTCCCCGACTTCCCCACAGAGATGGGATTGTAACTGAAATGAACTCCTTTTGCCCTTAAGGTGCTTTTTTTTTTTTTTTTTTGCCAGGGTATTTTATCAAAGCAACCGAAATGAAACTAGTACAAACGATGTCTCCAATCTGTGAAGCAGGGTCAGCACTTCTGAATGAGTTCTGCGCTGCGTCGAGAGTTACTGGGTGGAAACGTGTTTGGCTAGAAAGTTGGCCTAGTTATCGTTTCATCATGTGATCCTTTTCAAACACTCGTGCCTAGGTCAGAGCTTGTCACCCGTGGGAGGTTGTGCGATGCAGAAACCCTTATCACGAACCCTCGGGGTAGACTGACCTAACACAGCTCTGATGCAGGAGGATATCTGCACAGAAGGCGTTTCCTTTCCCTTTCCTTTCTCTTTTTCACTTCCTTGAGTGCTTTTGGCGTCCTAGCATCTGGCTACCTCCTCTCTATTTCATCTTCTCGTTTTCTCTGGATAACATAGGACAGTAGGTCAAGAGTCTTCCGTCTGTGACGTCTTGATCCTGGCTCCTGGCTTTGGAGCAGGGATCACGGACTTTTCCTAGGAAGAGCCAGCTGTACTCAATCTTGCCTCAGCCGGGCGAAGAGTAGCAGATCCAAGGATACAGGAGACGATTTTAGGCATAGAGAACGCAAGGCTTACAGTGTCGCTGCCGAGATAATGAGATCGGGTAGCCTTGTGACCCGCGTCATGGGAATCCCTTGGACAAGGGTGATTTGACAGTAGCTGTTAGAAAGTCCTCTGGCTGCACTTGGAGTCTGGATAGGGGAGGGAGAAATAGGGAGGTTGGGTAGGAAGGTCTGTGGATAGCTGTTAAGAGACTGCCATGCTGCCATTTTTTAGGAATGTTGTATTCTCCAGAAGACCAGCAAGGACAAAGTGGAACTGACCACAAAATGTTTTTGCTGGTGGAGGATTTCTTACAGCTGAACAAGGTATCTGGGGGCCTGACCACGCCCCCCGCCCCCCCTCTCCCCCCCGCCCCCGCTGCTGTCAACCTGCAGAGAAATCACTGTTTTCATGGAGGAGCCAGGAACGGAGGTAGCAGGGTGTAGTTAGAGATGCAGCAGGGAGGACCTGAGAAGGGCCCACAGGTCCATTGCATGCCGGAGCTGTCTAAGACCTCTAATCTAATCCTGAGACCTCTGACGAATCTGCTAGGCCATGGCTGAGATGGCCTGGGTTATGTTGTCACAGGATTCAGAGTGTAGCCGCGACTGAGAACTGAGAGCTCTAAGTGGGAGCATCCTAGCAGCAGCTCCTCCCTCTGGAGCTTGCCAATCATGAAGCTTCTCTGGGCTTGGTGGTTCTCACCGGTGCAACACTGGCCTAGTAGGACGAGGCCCAGGATGAATCTCCAGCACCACAAAAGCGAAAAGAAAGGTTGTGGGGGTTGGGGATTTAGCTCAGTGGTAGAGCGCTTGCCCAGCAAGCGCAAGGCCCTGGGTTCGGTCCCCAGCTCCAAAAAGAGAGAGAGGAAAAAAAAAAAAAAAAAAAGAAAGGTTGTGAGGTCCGCCAAGACCGGCCGAGTCAGACGGTGACTGTGCCCACACTGATGGTATATTGGCATTTCTGAGGGACTCGGACAGTTGCTGTACCCGGAGATTTGCCTTTTAGCAGTTCTGATGTCATAGATTCAGTGTATGGATGAATCACAGAACCCAGGGACTCCCAAGAGCAGCTTGTGTATAGAAGAGTCTAGAAATGCTCAGTGTTATTCCAGGAGCCTGTAGCTTCAAGATAAAAAGGAGATGTGGGCTAGAACTTACAGAGAAGACTGGCTGACAAGTCTGCTCCCCCTCCTCTTTTGAGATGGAGTCTCTCTGTATGTAGTCCTGACTGGTCTGGAATTTGCTATGTAGACCAGGGTGGCTTCAAATTTACAGAAATCTATCTCCCAAGGATTAAAAACATGTGCCACCATGCCTAGCTTATACATATTAAACAACACCACAAACAAAAAACACAAAACTGCCCTACATTCACAGCCTTGTGGCTTTTTTATTAAAAATAAAACAAAGCAAACTCAACATTAATTTTATTTTACCTGTATGTATGTCTTTGTATGTGTGTGCGCTTAGCTGAATCCCTGAACAGGCCAGAAGAGGGCGCTGCACACCCTGGAGCTAACGTCATTGGTTGCAAGTTGCTTGTTGTGGGTGCTGAGAATTGAACTTCAGTCTTTTGAAAGAGCAGCATCTGAGACTTAACCAGGGAGCCATCATATTTCCATTCCAGTTTAAATTTTTTAAACGGTGTAATATACATCCAGTAGAAACGGTCTTTTGTCTTTGGGTCTTTTCCTGGGTCCTATATATTTCGGTCCACACTCTTGTGGTGCTGGGTAGCAGCAGTGAGTCACATGATCGTGAGGACAGAGGAGCAGACGAGCAGGCTACAGCGCCTTGGGCGGCTATGGAGCATGCGCAGTTGCTCAGTGTAGTTCCCACACACCAGTGCTTCAGCCTGTGACAGATTTGTCAGGGTGTAATTCCATCCTAAGTCAAGGAGCCTCTGTACAAATCCAGATCTTAAAACTGAGTGAGAAGTAACTTTAGAAAGGATATGAAGTATTTATGACACGGGAATTGATGCCGGCAGATCATTGCTGGATTGGAAAGCAGCCGGAGTGTTTATTTTGACCTACGCCCCCAATGTCTGCTCGCTGTATACAACTCCGTCTAAGGTGGTCAGACCTGTGTGCCTCAGTGTGCTACGGGCAATGCCAAGTCAGGACACAGGAGCTGTGGTGAGGGCAGCCTCTAAATGGCCCACTGATCTTCCCCTGGTGTGACTCATGCCCTTGTGGAATCGCTTTCTCTCCTGGGTGGGTGACTTCTAATAGAACACAGGAAGCAACGGCATGCCACTGTGGAGATCAGGTTATAAAAGGACTGTGGCTGTCTCTGCCCTCCCTCTTATGGAGCCTGGGAACTGGGGAAGGCAGTGTCTGTGCTGTAGATGGTTCTCAGCACAGCTAAGGTAGCAGGAAGCTGAGCTCCAGCTGAAGGCGTGCTCTGAGGTCAGTGAGTGGGCATGAAAACAGGTTTTCTCAAGCTAAGCTCTGAGATGACCAGCACCCTGAGGCCTTTATGATCAAACTTCCCAAGTCGCCCAGCATCTCTTCCAACACATTCTCGCTCTTAGAGTGCTCTAAGATACCCAGACTCACAAGTACACTCCTGTTCAGTGGGGCAAGTTTCTGTTACACTGTGGGGTAGGTGGGTAGGTTCGGGTATACATGTGTGTGCTTGGAGGTGATAAGTTGATACAAAATATCAGGGTCTCTGAAAAGCCCTACAGCTCACCAAGCAGAATAGAGAGGCTCGCCAGCAAGCTCTGAGGGTCCGCTCCCCCCACCCCCTACCCGCCCCGTCTCCTTAGTGCTGGGCTTACAGTCATCCTCCCTGTTTTTTACTTGGATGCTGGAGATCTGAACATAGGTCCTCACGCCTGCACACTGAGCTCTTTATTGACTAGCAAATCTCCCTGTTCTGCTTACTGATGTATTTCCTCATTTTGTATTTGGCTTCCCCTATGCTACGGAAGCATCATGAACCCAGAGCACTTCTTAGCCTCTGATGTCTGTGACGATTACCCAACTTGGCCAAGAGGAGCCCAGATCAAATGCACCCTTGCCCACTCCTTAGAGTCAAATCAAAGTGCGTGTGCGAGACAATCAGCTGCCATAGCTGACCCGCGGCAGCCTTGACCTGGGCGTGGTCTTGACCTGGGCGTGGTCTTGACCTGGGCATGGCATGCTTTAGTTAGTGAGTCAGTCAGTCATCCATCTTTGCACAGGGCTTTCTGCTTCAGATGATTATTGTCATCAGAGGTGGCAACTCTCAAAACCATGGCTCCATTGGGCAGATGGAAAAAACAGGTCTAGGTAGAACCTCAGGCCTCCCTCCCTCCCTCCCTCCCTCCCTCCCTCCCTCCCTCCCTCCCTCTCTACCTTCTTTCCTGTGTAGCCCCGGCTGGCCTTGAACTTGCTAGGTAGACTATGCTGGCTTCAAACTCATATAGGCTGGCTACAGGACCGCCTCCTATGTGGTTCAACCTTAGGAAGGTCATTTCCTTTGTGATCCCTCATTTGTGCTTTCATTGTTTATTTTTGATTTTCTCAGTTGTGCTCTCTCTCTCTCTCTCTCTCTCTCTCTCTCTCTCTCTCTCTCTCTGTAGCTCAGGCTGGCTTCAAACTCCCAATCCTTTTGTTTCTGGCTGCCCCCATGCTGGGATTCCAGGTGTACACATACCACCACACCCAGCAATCTGTAAAGTGGGGACTAAGAAGAGCTACCATGCCTGGCTGTGGTAAGCAGGCAGGAAGTCTCTTGGTCAGCACGTGCACAATGACAGGCTTGGTTAGGAGATCCCCTTCCTAAACTGAGCTGGGAGGAGAGCTTGGACCAAGGGCTACAGTTTCCTCTTCTACCTGGAAAAGACCAGGCTCACCTAGAGATGCTGGGTGGTAACGGTGATGTGCCTGACATCACCCAGGCCAAGGCTAAGAAGAGCCTAAAGGGTCTGGCTTTGGAAGTGTGGCTTCCAGGGAAGCAGGGGATGGCGGCTGATCAGTAGCCATTAGCATGCAGCTGGTAATGCTTGACACACACACAGCTGCTTTTCCTCTCAGAGTCTAAGGATCAAGTCAAAGCTGCTGGCAGAGAGTCTCCCTCAGGGTTTTCTCCCTCCCTGATAAACCTGATTCAAATCTGAGGAGCCCCTGAGAGGTTTTGTTTGCTGAGCAATGTTAATTAACTCCATTGTTACAGTTCTTCTAGGATTGGAACAGTTCCCCTCTAAGACATTTAAACACGGCCGATATACACTGATTCAGCCAAGTACAGTGGGACAGGGGCTGGAGGAAGGAGCAGGAGGAGAGCTTGATCTCAGGCAGTATGAGGTGGACAACACCTAAGCGAATTTCACGAGTTTTCATTTTATTTAACCCCCTCTTGATCTCCCTCAGGATTTTCTAGTGGTTGGAGCTTCTTTTAGAAGGAGAAGAAGAAGAAGAAGAAGAAGAAGAAGAAGAAGAAGAAGAAGAAGAAGAAGAAGAAGGAGGAGGAGGAGGAGGAGGAGGAGGAGGAGGAGGAGGAGGAGGAGGAGGAGGAGGAGGAGGAGGAGAAGGAGAAGAAGGAGAAGAAGGAGAAGAAGGAGAAGAAGAAGAAGAAGAAGAAGAAGAAGAAGAAGAAGAAGAAGAAGAAGAAGAAGAAGAAGAAGAAGAAGAAGAAGAAGAAGAAGAAGAAGAAGAAAGGAAAATCTCAAACCAATGAATTAATCTTGAGAGAAGCCTCTGGGAGGTGCTGCCTAGTTTATGCCAAATGCTTGGCAAAAGCAATTCTAGAAAATTCCAGCTTTCTCTGCCAAATGCCTAGACTGCAGGAGCCAGGAAGGAAGGCAAGGACCACATCAGGAATCTGGGCGGGAGACCTCTCTCGCCAACCCACAGAACTAGCCCCTACCTCCATCTGACCCCAGAGTGCACCGGGCGATTCCGAAGAGACTCGGAAGGCGAGTGTTCCAGGACTTTCTGGATCACGAGTAATTCAGGCTCTGACTCACCAGACTGGACTCGTGCCAGCCTGAGAGGAGGAAGAAGCCAAGGGTGAGAGTACAGAGCTGCATTCAGCCAGCACCTAACCTGGATTCCCAGACAGAGGGTCCACGGAATCTGGACTTTTGTTCTTGGGGCAAAAGCGAGCTGTAGCTTAGGCAGCCAGCTGATAACTCTTTATCTACGAGCCGAAAGGATGGCTCTGACATTCAAATTGCTAGCTTCATCCTAAGGGTGGTACAATGTGGCTGCTGCTGTAGGGACAGTATGTGAGGAGATGTCATGGGGGGTATGAGAGGTGAGACACAAGAACAGCCTGTTTAGTTTCAGCGAGCGTTCCAGTACCATAACCACTGAAAGACTCAACAAAGTACTGAGCTCTTGACCGATTCAAAGTGGGAACATAAAATACCAGCTCACAAAACCCTGCTATGAGCAAAAAGGGGAACTATTTCATAATTATTTATATGGATTACATATTAAACTTGAAAAAATTGTAGCAGTGTTATGGTTTGAACTTGACCACAATCATGTGTTCTGTGTGCTTTCCCCTTAGATGGTGGTAAAATATCGAAGGCTGTGGAAGCTTTAGGAGGCTGGCCTAGCTTAGTGGTTCTGAACCTGTGGTTCTCATATCAGATATCCTGCATATTAGACACTTATATTACAGTCCATAACAGTATCAAAGGTACAGTTATAAAGTAGTGACATAAATAACTTTATGATTGGGGTCCCCACAACGTGATGAACTATATTAAAGCGTCATAGCATTAGGAAGGCTGAGAACCACTGGCCCAGCCAAACCCAGACCGTCCACACACTTGCCAAGTGCTCTATTCACTGAGTCATGTCTCCAGTTTCCAGGGTAGGTCTTTGAGGATTATAGTTCATCTCCTGGTTCTGCCTGCTCTCTGTCTGGTCCTCCACGGTGGAAACAGCCTGTACCACAGGCCTCCACTGCCACAAACTCTACCGTGGCAGACTGAGACCCTCTAGACCTGTGAGCCAAAACCAGCCTTCCCTCCCTTACGTTTTTATGTCAGGTGTTTTGTTACAGCTATGCAAAAGGAACTAATAGAACTAGGTGAAATAAAAAAAAATTTTTTTTTAAATGTGACTACTAAGTTGAAACCATGCATTACTTGCATAGTAATCTTTAAAAAAAAAAACAAAAACAATAACAAAAACTAGACTACGACCTTGTGCAGGCTCCTCTCTCTGAGGAAGAGTGTTGATGAGCATAGTCTGTGGATCTTGGCTTATTAGGTTGAAACTCTGGGCCTCCCATCAACTAGCCATACAGTTTAATCACACTGTTTAATTCCTCCACATCTCTGCTGTCAAGTGTTAGCACACAGTAGTGGAGGCTTAAGCGAGGCGTTCCCCAGGCGCATGGAGCCGTGGTGGGCACACGATGAGCATTTCACACACATCCATCACCTACATTATCGGGTCTTCAGTGTTTTTCATAAGAACTGGAAAAATGGGGATGAGGAGGCTCTGGGTTGTTTGCTCTGCAGGCAGCATCTACTTTGAGCCATCTGTCCTGACGTAGTAACTAGTGAAAAGAACCTCCCCTTCAAAATGAGATTCTTTGATGATTACTTTAGAGACTGAAGATCATAGAAGCGCTCTCTCTCTCTCTCTCTCTCTCTCTCTCTCTCTCTCTCTCTCTCTCTCTCGTGCTGTGGATCGAACCCAGGTTTTCATAATTAAGAGGCAAGGACTGTCTCACCGAGGCATACCCAGCCCTCACCGGCTTTCTTAGCAAGGCAGAGTAAGTTAGCCAGCTCAGAATAGGAGTAACCTGCAGCGGACTCTCATGAGTCCAAACCGAGCATAAGGTTCTCTTAAGGCCTTCTCCTCTCTCCATTACTAGGGCACCAGGTGTTGTAAACATCTACTTTGATGTGTTTATGAAAAGATGAAGAGAGGGGGACATGTTCTATTAAGGTGTGAAATATGGGGAAGGGCGTGCTTCAGCAGGCCCATGCTGAGGTATTCCTCCCCAGCCCCCACCCAGGAACCAGCCACAGGATGGTTTAGTATAGAATAGAGTTTATTTGGGGAATGGAGAAGGGAGTTAAGAAGGTAGTAAAAGCAGAGAGAGAGAGAGAGAGAGAGAGAGAGAGAGAGAGAGAGAGAGAGAGAGAAATAGAGAAGGCCATGAGCACGTGGAGGGAAGGGAGGAAGGGAAAGAGGAGTGTCTTAGTTAGGGTGTTATTGCTGTGAACAGACACCAGGACCAATGTAAGTTTTTATAAAGGACAACGTTTAATTGGGGCTGACTTACAGGTTCAGAGGTTCAGTCCATTATCATCAAGGCAGGAGCATGGCAGCACCCAGGCAGGCATGGTGCGGGAGGAGCCAAGTTCTACATCTTCACCCAAAGGAAGCCAGGAACAGACTGAGTATCCTCAGGCAGCTAGGCAGAGGGTCTCCAAGCCCACCCTCACAGTGACACACTTCCTCCAACAAGGCCATACCTTCTAATAGTGCCACTCCCTGGGCCAAGCATATGCAAACCATCACAAAGAGAGAGTGAGAGCAGGAAGGCAAGAGAGAGAGAGAACAAGAGAGGGAGGAGGGGACAAGTAGTCCCTTTTATAGTGTCAGGCCGCTATGTTGCCAGGTCGCTATGGAGCACAGCTTAGACAGAATGCTAATATACTTCAAGACAACAGTACAGAAATCCTGCCTGTTTCCAGACCCAAATCTGTGAGATCAACTTTTAAAACAATCTCTCTCTCTCTCTCTCTCTCTCTCTCTCTCTCTCTCTCTCTCTCTCTCTCTCTCTTTCTCTCTGTGTGTGTGCGCATGCCTGTGCCTATGTGTATGTAATGTATATATACGTGTCACGGTCCACTTTGGAGGTCAAAGGACAACTTAAGGTGTTGGTCCTTGCTTTTTGGCGTATTCCTGGCTGGCTGGTCCATGAGCGTCCAAGGATTCTCCTGTATGTCCCTCCCACCTGGCCCAGGCGTGCCAGGATGGCGGGCCTGTGCTACTGCCATGTGTTAGGGAGATCTGAACTCAGGGCCTCATAATCGGCAAGCACTTTTCCCAGAGCCATCTCTCCAAACACCAACTCCCACCTGAATTATTGTTTCCCCACAGATTTGCATGCCTTTCCCAGGTTCTCCTCGCATAGGTGATGTGAGGCTACCTCTGTGGACCCGGCTGGCAGCAAAGGTTCCATTCCAAGATTTATACACATACCTATTGGGATACAAAGCTGACATCATAAATACATACGGTGTTGTCCACAACATATCTGGGGCACTCTGATGCCATCGAAAGCTTCAGTTCTTGGCCTGCATCCATCCATGACTGTCCTCTGACTGAAGTACTTAGGTCCCACCTCACCCGCGGCTGGTTTTGGTACGGTTTGACTGGTACTATGGAACACATGCTGTTGTGCTAAATCATACATGTGCTGTGTCAGAAACACAAACAAATGTATTTCCGTTTTTCCACAATGCCAGAATTTATCGAATAACAACGGAAAAACAAACGTCAGTGGTTTTTATGGGCATCAGTTTGCTAGATAGCCCCTCTTTCCTCCATAGCGCTGGCTGAGGTAAACATAGGTTCTTTGATTCTAACCTTAATTGATAATATTCGCCCAGATCATAACTCATACAGTAAGAATATTTATATTATCTGTATGTAGGCTATGGCCTATGAAGGGTTCAAAGGTCAGGGAATTTCAAAAGCTTCCGTCACCCAGGAGTTGGTGAAATGGTTTTAGTGGGTAAGAGTGTACTTGTTGCCCAAGCCTGGTGACCTGAGTTTAATCCCCAGGCTCTTGCAAAGATGGAAGGATCAAGCCTAACTCCTTAAAGTTGTCCTCTCCCTCCCCCTCCCCCTCCCCTCTCCCTCTCCCTCCCCCTCTCCCTCTCCCTCCCCTCCCCCTCCCCCTCTCCCTCTCCCTCTCCCTTCCCCCCCCCTCTCTCTCACACACACACACACACACACACTAGTGAACTTTTAAAAAGGAAACGAGGTCTATGAGGCCCAAGCGAGGAGTCTGAGAAACGGAGAGCTGTCTTGGGGGAGGGGAAGGAGCTATCTGGAAGGAAGCCTGGGCCTGGTAGGAGTGCAGCTGCTGTTCAGAATCGGGCATGGGCCTGAGCTGAGCTTCAGGAGTGAGCTGAAGGTTAGCACAGGACAGATAGACGGACACAAGACAGGAAGGCAAGCAGGGCAGGCAGAAAGCCTCGTAGGAGGCCAAGCAGAAACCTCTGGGATATGAGAGGATCCTCTGCCTGTCAGTCCCTTGACACACACATACCAGGTGATCAGATGGGTGGTTGTCAAGGCCATTGGGGTGACAGACATCTACCTCTTTATGGTGTTCATGTTGCAGTAAATATTAAAAAATAGATAACCTTTTACCTCGTGCTAACGTCAGCGTCCATAGGGCCACATGGCACTGTGGGTATCTTTATCTCAGCCACTCACCCTGCCCCCAGGTAGTCCATGGGCCAGACTCTAGACTTAGTTCTGGCACCTATGGGTCCACATGGAACTAACCATAATTTATCTCTGGTTAGTATCTCTCCTGGCGGCTCTCTGCTAGCCGCAAACTCTGGTTCCAGCTGCCCGGTAAAATCAAGACTCAACAAACTGCAACCCAACAGTCAGATTTAAATCTTAAATTCTCAGTCCACAATACATCCACACAGTAAACCCACAACCAATTGATAAGGATATAAACTGCTGACCTAGATAAGATAAATTTGCCTATAGAAATCCATCCCTTAAGAAATATGTGTATGTGTGACCCTAGAGTCTCACCTCACTCTGACAAACGTACATGAGTAGCTCCATTTCTACTCCCCAAAAGACTGTTCATCAGTCTGTGATGTGTGGAGTGCTGGGCAGTTGGTACTATCTGTGGTTCTATGTAGGTGCAAAGACATCCTGCATCCTCAGAACTGACTCAGGAGCTGTTTGTTGAGTGCCGGAGAGCAAAGCCAAACCCACAGAGCCACTGTGGAGGAAGCCAGGGTGGGCTCTGGTGCATGTACAGCCTGGGTGAGCCTCAGTCAAGGCTATGGCTGAATAAAGGCATAAGATGAACACCGTTTCTGTCAGTGATGGTGTCGACCCTCTCAAATGGGGAGATTGAAGTTGTAGCCCAGTGTCAGAAAATGCAGGACTTGGTACCCCAACCAACCAACCAACCAACCAACTAACCAACCAACCAACCAACCATGCTTCTTAGAGATCAGTGAAACCCAGGAAGAAATAAAACAAACGTTTGTTAACTTTTAACTGAGTAGTGTAGAGGGTTGGGAAGGCACTGCAAGCCCCCAGAAACCAGTAACCAGAGATTTTCTAAGTTATTGATCTTAGCACAAGATAATACCAACCAGAACACATTAGGGTCTAGGAGCACTGTGCCAAAGAAACAAGCAGTGTGGTTCTGACAGCTGTCCACGACACAGGAACGTTCAGGAATTCAGTCTGTTACCGCCTCTGGTATCAGCACTGACAGGCTGGTCAAGTGGCCAGGCCTAAAGGCTTGGTCTCTGTGAAGGCTGCCATGGTTTAAAGTAACTTTAAAGTCCTCAGCTCTCTCAAAGTCTCCCCCTGAGAGTGAGGTAGGAAAGCAACTGACTCTTAGTGAGCATGTCCTGGGAATTGTGACTGACTCTTGGGGCCTCCCCGCCATAATCCGAGGAGGAAAGTTTCAGTATGTCTGTCAAGATTCATTTTCAGTTCCCTTGGAGATTCTTGGTGGCAGCACAACGTTTCTTCCTGACACCTTAAGTCAAATTGGCATTTAATAAACTAAAGATTAAACCTTAGTCCTGAGCCTGTCTCTATTTAGGGCGTGAGGATTAGCACCAGGGTAGAGAAACGGAACCATGGCTCAGCGCTTCATGTCTGCAAAGTTCTCAGCCAGTGCACGGGTCTCCAAGGCCTTCATTTTCCAGCCATGCTTTTACCTGTGTACCTTTCCTTGCAAGCTACATTGAAAATCAAACCGGTCACTAATCCAATTCTTTCCTCAACCGTGCACATTTAATTTCCCGTTAGCCCCAGAGCATTTCACAGCATAAATTGGCATAAGGAGACGTCTACTCTGGAAACAGCACTGTTGCCTTGCTGCCGGCGCCCCATTGTTGTCTGCCTCTCTGACAGTGGCCTCTGTGTAGTGACTTTGGGGAAAGAGGGCACGCAGATGCATTCATTTCTTCTCACATCACAGGCCTGAGGTGGACAAATCAGCCTGTGAGCTCACCACACACTCACCTGAGGAAATTAACTTGCTGTATTATCAAGGAAAACATTTGTGGGGGGAGGGGCTCATATAGCTCAAGTTGATCTTCCACTTGCTATGTAGTCAAGGCTGGCCTTGAACCCTTCATTTATTCCTCTGTTTCTTCCTCCCAGGGACTGGGTTTACACATATTCACCTCTGTGTCCTGCTAGATTACCAACAAATTATTGTCCTCCTCTTCCCCCTTTTGGAAACGGGTCTTCTCGTGAAACCCTAGCTGGTCTTGAGTTTACACTGGGATTACGAGTGTGCAATCCCACCACTCTGTCAGTTGATTTTCTCTGTCAGTTTGACTGGATTTAGGATCATGCAGGAGACAATCCTGTCTGTATCTTTGAAGGAGTTTCCAAAAGGTTTGACTAAGCAGGGAAAAACCTCGCCCTGAATGTGGACCAAATCCATGATGAACAGAAAAGAGAAGGGACATTAGGCACCAGCACTCACTTGCCTACTTGTGACTCTAGATGTGTGACTGCTGCCTCCTGCTTCTGCCTGCCCACCATGATGGGCTGGCTGCACCTTCAAACTGTGAGGGAAAATATACCCTTTCTCCCTTCAGTTGCCTTTTGTTGGATAGTCTGTCATAGCTTGGGCTCTTTTCGGTCCTTTAAATTTGAGTAGCAGATTTTCAGCTGGTTGATTTCTCTGTAAGACATCTATTCGTTTCCATAGTCATTTGGCTAATAGTAATGTAGTTGGAGCCTTTTACACAGAGACACCATAAAATAAAACTCAGGGTGAGCACCACACAGTTTCAGATTCCCTTGGATCCAGGAGTCTCCAGTCAGCAGACCCCACCACTATCCCCTAAGAGGTGAAGCCAAAGCCAGACTTGTCTCCAAATAGCAGCAAAACCACCCTTCTGAAATCCCAAGTGAGAACTGTGGAAAGAGATGTGTTGGGCTGGAGGGAAGGAGCTTCTCTTCTCTATCACTCGAACACTAGCAACAGGCCAGATTTGCTAAGTACTAGGGAGATATAGAACAGCCAACCACACATCAACATGTAACCCCGGTGGACACCTCTCAAGCATCTCTCTGGGTCGTCACGCCTTCTCTGCAAACTTTCAGAGAAGATAGGCGGAGTTCTCTGTTGTCATTCAGGAAACTAACTTGTAGGACAGGCAATGGCTACAGAAATCAGCTCTGGAAAACGGAGGGGCTCTCATGCCTGAAGTGTGTTGTTGCTATTGATGTTAAACTGGATGGAGGTGCCCTTTCTAAAAATGATGCTAAGTTCCAATTACCTCAAAGTGCACAGACAATATGGTACTAACTTTGGAACTAGGAAAGATTTTTGCCTCCCAAAACAAAGCTGGGTACCTTGACAACATGCTGTTAACATAGTTATAACATGAGGATAAGTTTAATATAGAAATAAAATAGCGCAATAAACCACTCCCAGGGATTGGAAACACTCATATTCTGGTCACTTTACTGGATTTGTTTTCTGATTATATCATATCCCCGTGTAGTTTCGTGTAGTCTCCTCTGCCCCTTCCAGAATAGACTGCCACACTGAAGAAATAAGCTGCGTTTGAAATAGACGCATCCAGACTTGCTACTTCCCACCTCTAAAATTAGCAGGCAAGGGGTTGACACAGGGAAATTGGCAGATGTTTGAGGACAGCCTGGACTTCCTAGTAAACACCAGCCAGACCCTGTCTCAAAAAAGCAAGCAAGCCAGGTTGGAGAGGTGGCTTAGCCACTAGAAACACTGGCTGTTCTTTCAGAGGACCCAGGTTCAATTTCCAGTAGCCTTGTGGTGGCTCACGATAGTCCGTAACTCCACTTTTGGGGGATTTCCCCTTTTCTGATCTCTGGTGGCACTGAGCACACATAGCGCATAGATGCACGTGTAGGCTAAACACTCCTACACAAAAAATAAAATAGGATAAAAGTGTAAGGAATCAAACTCCATACTTAACCACACATATATATCAGAGTGCATAAAAGCCCAAAGGCTGGAGCATTAACCATAGGCAAGATGGATTTTCTGTCTGAATGTGGGAGTAGAGGAAGAAGAACTGTTGGTGTCAGAATCCTCTTGGCTACAAACCTTTTATATGAATACCACACTGCTATGCCCTTGGTTCAGTGCTAGCGTGCCTGGTGGTTTAGTGGTCATGGGCCCTGCTTGATAGTAGATCTAAATCGAGAGGCAGCTTCCTCATCTACTCACTCTGCCAGGTCCCGCTGATGTAAGCATGGTCAGGAAGACCTGGTTCTCGAGGAGTCGTCAGGCAGCAGAAAACGGTGCGTGTGCGGAAGCGGTGGTTTAGTTATCAGAGTCTGTCAGGCCTGTTGCCAGGTGTTGGTCTCACCTGGGAGGAACCTCATGTATTAGTGAATTTTCACTTAGCTGTGACCAAATCCCAACAAGAAACTACTTAAAGGAGGAAGGCTTTACTTCAGCTCTCAGTCTCCCTCATCGTGTTGGGGAGGGCATGGAAATAGCAATGACTATAGCAGCTGCTGTCTCACATCGGGTAGACCAGAAGGCCCAGAGAGGAATGCCAGTGGCTAGCTGGCTTTTTCCTTTCCCTAGGCACCCCAGCCTGAGGGAGTCTCCCATATTCAGGGTGGATCTTTTCTCCTTAGTTAAATCTCTCTGGAAACACCTCACAGACAGATCCAGAGATGTATCTTCTCAGTGATCCGTGTGTTTCTTGATTAGCCATTCATCTCCTTCCTCACTCCAACATGCTTCTAACGCTGTTGATGCCATCGGTCAGCCTGGCTCTGCTTACCTGCGTCCTCGAGTCTCACAAATTGCTCATGGCTCGCAGGCTGTCAGCTTCCAACCTTTGGAAATCTCCCAGCCAATGACAATTTCAGGCTGGGCCAAATGGAGCCCAAAGTAAAGAATCCAAGCAAGAAGGTTCTTGATCCCCAAAGCTTTTCTTGAGTAGACAGGTTTTCCTGAGAGCTCATAACAGACTTTTTTTTCCAATGGTACCCATCCTTTTTGGAGGTTTCAGTTAGCTGCCCCCATCTCTTCCCATGGTTTGACAATTCAGACATTGCAAGACTTCTTTCATGTGCATTTAAGAAGCTCTTTGTGTCCCGTGAGATGGGATTCTCAGGTCTGGTCCTTGCTTGCCGCATGCATCTTCCACACCAGCTAGCAATGGCTTAACTCTACCAAAATGGTGACTTCAAAAGTATGGCCCATTTAGCCCAAGTTTAATGTGTCCCAATTTTAGTGCTCCTCTGGCAGAAACCTCTGCCCCATTCCCTTAGGCCAGGATGTGGAAGAGAAGGATGTCTTAGCCTAGGACAATTTTAAAATGTGCGGGAAATCATATGATTGTATGTGAGGTCACTGGGCCTTTTGGGGACCTCCCAGGGTCCACAAGGGGTTCTGAGGCTCTGGAGTCAACAGTCATCTCTACTCCTATCGTGCTCCTTCCTGTGGACTTCTGCTAAGCAGGTCCTCAGAGGACCAGGCTGGAAGCTTTTCCTAGGATATACTGAATAAAATCACTTGAGGCCTTCTGTTTTTGAGTCCATGGGGCTCAGATTACACTCGGCTGGGCTGTGCTGGTTTTAGCTCTCAAGGACCAACATGTGTGGTAGAGGAGCAGAAGTCATAGCTGAGTGGTAGAGCACTTGTCTGGCTTTCACACAATCCTTCCTTGGTTCAATCCTTAGTACCGGCGTACCACTGCCAACCAAACCAAAGACTTCTCTCACATTCTAGGAAGACCACAATGGATGACAACCCTACTTTGGGTTCTCAGATGGAATGAACAAGAGGTGTGGATCTAATCTGTAGGTGGACAGGGACCCTACCTGCCTTTGCAGACAACCTGGAAAAATCCTGACCCAGTAAGCAGAGAGAGTCAGTTGGTTGATTTCAGCAAAACGTATTCACTGAAAGGGTATTTCTCCTCTCTCAGATGATTTCTCTTCTTTCTACTTTTGACTCTCATGTCACGGTCCTGTGTGGGAGCATCTGATTTTCCAAACAGACACAGGTATTCAAATTTGTGTCTGAAAGACATTGACTCAGCAAGAAACTGCATTCTCTCTCTCTCTCTCTCTCTCTCTCTCTCTCTCTCTCTCTCTCTCTCTCTCTCTCTCTCCAGTCTCCACATGTATGGTATCCTGTCCTTTCCAGCTGGTGTAATGAAGCACTTTAGGCCAGGTAATTTATAAGCAAGAGACTTTCTTAGTTTTGGAGACTGAGTGTCCAGACTTGAGGCATGTATAGATTTGGCATCTGACAAGGACTTGTTTCCTGCAGATCAATCGTTCTTTCTTTTCTTCTTTTTAAGAATTTTTATGGGCTGGAGAGATGGCTAAGTGGTTAAGAACACTGCTCTTCCAGAGATCCTGAGTTCAAATCCCAAAAACCACATGGTGACTCACAACCATCTGTAATGAGATCTGATGCCCTCTTCTGGTGTGTCTGAAGACAGCGACAGTGTGCATATATAATAAATAAATGTTTACAATTTGTGTGTGTGTGTGTGTGTGTGTGTGTGTGTACATGCTTGTGCATGCTTATGCATGTGCCCCAAATGACTGGAAGTGGGTTTTAAAACCTCAGAGCCGGAAGTTCCAAGTGACTGAGTTACTCGACATGGATGCTGGGATCCAGTGTGGTACTTTGATGGAGGAGGACAACCACTGACACATCTCCACAGGCTCAGATACTGGCCTCCATGGTACTGATTTACGCGGATGGCACTCTCATGACCTAACCACTTCCTAAGACTCCTAGACCTCAACACCATTATCTCAGAGGTCAGGTTCAACAAGCAGATTTGTAAGCGCACACATGCTCAGATCCTCATTGTAGGGATTCTCCAGATTTAGGGATCGAGTTCAGTTGTTTGTCAAGCAAATCGATCACAAAGTCAGACACTAAGAGTTAATGCATAAATGACTGCAGGACAGAGGGGTGGGAGGCGAGCTGCAAGCACCAAGGTCTGTGAGAGCAGCTTCCCAGAGGGCAACGTAGAGGTGCCAGGCTGCGGTCTGTGGGCTCAGACTCTGCCAGAAGGACAGACAGCATGGAGGGTTAATGGGTCAGGACTAAGGTGACAATCTCATCAAAGGCCTGACAGCAAGGGCACTGGGGATTTTCTGGGGACTTACAGGGAAACAAGAAGTTTGATGTCTCTTCAGTGGCTTGACGAGTTGCTCGAATGCTAGCTAAGGCCTTTGAGCCCGCCTCATTGTGGAGATAATGTAGCAGAGGTGGTAAGATTGACCTATTTACATTTTTCCAGAGGGGTAGCCTAATATTTTCTGCTCTTTTGAATTTATCAAATCCATCCATTCCTTAGGACTATCATCAGCCGAAGACAATTTCAGTACCTCCCCAAAGTCAGGGGACTTTACTTACCCACTCTATATTTCTACCCCTTCCCCAGAGTCTGGTGCTTGTGAAGGCCTCAGTGTGTAACTATGGGTCTATCGTTAGCTGTAGAAGTGCACAGACAGGGCTCTAGACATTACCAGAAAACAGACATTGTTGTTAGGATGCAGTCCACGCTCTCGCATCCCGGTTTGCCTGTGGCCACCTCTTGAGACCCTCTCTTGTTCTCCCAGCAGAAGGAAATATTGCCACCTCTGAAGATCCAGAGAACTCCCCACAACCCCACAATACAATGAGATACCTTTTGTGTCCTTACAATCTAGACCTTGACACTTCCTGAGCCAGTGCTGTCAGCATCCTGAGAAAATGCTGACCCTCAGCCTCGCCCCAGCCCTGCAGCCCTGCATTAACAAGATTCCCACAGTTTGTGGAAACCAATGAAGCACTGATCACCATCCCTGCCTTTCAGCCTTGGCTGAAACAGAATTCCCCCACAGTTTAAAAACAAACTGGGTTCTCTTCTTTAATTTGAGGCTACAGCTGGACATTGGCTTTCCAGAAAAATCCTCAAGGGATTCCAACATGTGACAGGGTTTGAGAACAACCCACTTACATGTGACCAATCTAGCCCTTGTCCCAGTTCCTCTGACATCCAATCTAGGGTTTTAGGTAAGATTTCTGTCTGAGCCTGTCTTAGGCATGGTGACACAGGATGTAGGCACATTTCCTGAACCAGTACCTCACCCTTGCTCCCGCTGTCTCTGCCTCTGTGCTCTCACAGTGCCTCTGTGACTATTCGAAGATGGAGAAACTTTTCAAGGCAGAGGCAGGAGAAGAATTCTGAGCTTGGAAAGGCCATGTGTGAGGTTTAAGACTAGACAGACATGTGCTAAACTGTGTGTCGCAATGCTGTCAAGCTCCGAGCACTTGGAAAGAGGCAAATCCAGATGGAGATGTGCTATTAGGGTAAAATGTACCCCAGATACAGCTGAGGTCAGGGGAACAGGTAAAATGGCTCATTGTTGATTCTGTGTTAGAGTGGTAATTTATTTTATTTCTCTTTAAAATTTAAAAATGTTATTTATTATTACTGTACATGTAAATGGTGAACCTGTGAGAGAACAGGTGTGTACGCTGGATGGTACATGTGTAGATGTCACAGAGCAACTTTTGGGAATTAGATCTCTCCTTCTACATTTCGTTTTGTTTTGAGACAGGGTTTCTCTGTGTAGCCCTAGCTGTTCTAGATTCGATTTGTAGACCAGGCTGGCCTTGAACTCACAGAGATCTGCCTGACTCTGCCCACCAAGTGCTGGCATTAGAGGACTTCCCATGCCTGGCTTCTCGTTCTACTTCTAAGCAGGTTCTGAGAGCTGAGCCCAGGCTATCAGTTTTGAACACCAAGTGCCTTTAAGTGCTCAGACATTTTGCTGATTTTGGTATTGATTTTAGATGTGTTGGATTGAACAGGACACACTATTACAACGAATGCCACTTCTTCGTGCCTACTCTTTAATGTGATTACTAGGGAATTTAAATTTATTCCCTATATCTAGACAAATGTGGTGGACAGGGACTGACTTGAAGACCCATCCCTGTGTGACAATACTCCGTGCTGGCCCCACAACCAACCTGTTCCTTCAGTAGTATCTACAGTTTATAAATGACTAAGTGGAGGGCATGAAGGCTGAAAGTTGTGCTCTGTTTTACATAGCTGATAAGAGGAAGGGCTTAGGTGTGGGGATTCTGATGCTCAAAGTCAGAGGTAGCCCCAGAGATGACACCTGCTGGGAAGGCCACCATCCAGCCAGGAGGACACTAAAGAAGTAGGAGATAATAGGTGACAAGGGTCAGGAAACACCTATGAGCAGAGTCTTCAAAGCTCTGGAAGCCATGAGGGCTAGGCTCTCTCTATGTGGCTGTCTGGGGTGGTCCAGCATTGAGGAGAAACAGTTTTTCTGCCAAGACCGAGGAAGGACTTGGCGGCAGGCAGAGCTACCCCAGTTTGGCTTATTTGGAAGGCAGCAAGGAGTAGGTACTGGGGAAGATCAAGCAAAGGGCTTTGATGCCTGGCAAGGTCCCCACACTGTGGCCTGGTGAGGTGGCTCTCTGGCACTGTGTAGGTAAGTCTCATCAGGATCACTTGGGCATGATTTGGAGACACACGCCCAGCCAGGTGGCAGGACAAGAGCGTCTTGCAGGTTAAGCCACGTTGATTTGGAAGGAGTTTTTGCTACTGTGTTGGTGTGCAGCAGGTTTGGGGGCCGCTGGTGCGTAGAGGATACTCGAGCATCTGTTGGATAGTTGTATTAAATGACTTCCAGATCTCTTCCGACACTGAACTCCTAGTTTTACCATGTCAGCCGAAGCCCACCAATGAAATCACAGTGAGTAAACTTGGAAAATAGATAATTTCCTTATTTGGCCTCATCTGGAGTCTCCGTTTCTGTGGTCAAAATTACAAACCTGCTGGTCGCTTACATTAATCAAGATGAATTAGGTTTAACTGTCTGCTGCCTTTGGCATGGCAGAAGGGCAGGGTAAGGGGAAAGGTAAAAAGAAGAAACCTTTTCTGGCTGTTAGAAATGTTAAATCTTTATTGACTGACTGTGACTCCTGGCTCTGTAGTAAAGGCCGGTCTGGACCTCTGGGCTGGACCCTTCAGAGGAGGCCCACAAAGGCATGTAGAATGCTGTGGTGTCGGTAACTTTCAAGGAAGTAGATTTTATAAACTTGGTGCCTCAGACCAGCCACCAAACTCAGAAGTACAGAGCCCCGTACTTGAGGAATTGTTGAAAATACAGCTGGAGAAAAGGGGACACGCAATTAAGAGAAGAGTTTCGTCCTCAAAGCATGTGGGAATCTTTGAGTCCTGAATCTGGGGCCCCAGAATGTCTGAGTCACCAAAGTCACCTTTGGCACACCATCCTCTTGGTTACTGCAGGAACCAGAGAGAGGGTCCCCTTCTGAAGAGCAAATGAAATTGTCACCTCTTTTCCCAGAAGGTAATCAAGGTCTACCATTTTGCTGCCTTTCTCGTTAGTTAAAGGGTTGACAGCATGACACTTGGGCGCTGAACACACTCCATGGAGGATGGCCCTGGCAGATGGGAGAGAAAGGCCAAGCAGCTACTGTTTCTGGCTCTATTCCTCCCTGAAGGGCATTGTTGGGTTCTCTGCTTCACTCGGCTACCTACTGTCATCTGGATCCATGACTTCAAATGTGTCACAGTGAAGCAATTTCTTTTTGCTAAGAAGCGCTCATTTCTCACATGAGATGGCCCGGCCCAATTCCTTGCATCTTTGTGGTGATGCAGAAAGGTCAAGGTCTTCGGTGATAGGAAGGCTTAGGGGATCAGTGTCTAGCTCCACAGTAGGCCTTTCAGACTCAGTGTGTTGGACTGTCTGTGTCTACTTTCTATCTGTAAAGTGGGAACAGGATCAGTCTTATCTCGCAATGTTGCCGAGGGTAAACACGCTAACCAGCTAGGCTGGACATGCTTCTGTGTAGCCTCAGGATCTGACTCTTTGCTTATTATACATGTACTAAGCCTTACTCGAAGAGACGTCTGGGCGTTCTTGAAGCAAAATCTAACAACTACCCATGCAACTCTTTATTACAGCAAGTAAACATTTCACAGAGTGACTGCAGAGATGAATTCAATATAAAAGGTAGGATGGCAGAGAAGGGCTAAACAAAGCTCAGACACTGCTCTAGACATATTTGAGACTTGGAATATAATAGATATTTTCCTACAAATCAGGATCAGTTAGGACAGCTGGCTGTCCAAACAGAAAAAAAAATAAAAGTAGATCTCCACTTTGCCTACCATGTGGAAGCGAACCCTTGGTGGGACTACTGAAGGCTTTCGTGTAAAAGCTAAGACCACAATATTCTTAAACCTGAAGCACAGTCACTGATCTCTTATATGCGGCACACAAAATGTGGAACTCAAAAAGTGGAAAGAAAGCTGGACGTGGTGGTGGTGCATGCCTTTGATCCCAGCACTTGGGAGGCAGAGTCATACAGATCTATGAGTTCGAGGTCAGCCTGGTCCACCGATCGGGTTCTAGGACAACCAGGTCTACACAGAGACACAAGGTCTCAGAAATTAAAAAAATAAAAAGTGGAAAGAACTGGATGTGATGGCGTGTACCTATAATACCAGCACTAAGCACCAGGCAGGAGGGTCATGAGTTCCAGGTCAATAATAATAATAATTTAAAAAGTGGACACATTGAGTTCATCAGAAACATCTGCAGACATCATAAAATGTTAAAAGACTGATGACAGACTAAGATATTTGCAGTAAAACAAATGAACTATTATATTAAAAATATAAAAGAGCATATGTCAATAAGAAAAAGAAACCCCAAGGAAAACACAGCCAAGGTCAGGAAGAAGAGGAAACATTCATGACTATAGGGCTAGCCAGCACCAGCTAAGCATGAACTCAGCCCTCCCAGTCACTGGGGCAATCAAAGTTAAAACTCCAGAGTACCTCCCATCAGATTTGCCACAAACAAAAAAGCCTTACTTAGCAGGGTATGGTGGCTCACACAAAGACCAGGCGCTGTGTAAGCTCAGCCTGGAGAATTGACAGAGTCCAGGAATTCAAGTTACCCTGCATGCAACATAGTAAGACCCCTACTTTTCTTTCCCCCACAAGAGTCTTCCTAGAGAAAGTGGGAAAACAGGCTTATATCCAGGAGCTGTGATGGGTAGGACTGTGAATGTTAAGTACACTTGGCAGAGCAATCTGGTCATACCTACAAGTTGTAAGCAACCTGGATCACCTTCAAGATAGAACGAATCCACCAGAAGATACATCTACAGGGTACAACACTGCGGGGCAGTTGAAGGAATGGATGTTAGCATTTCACATCTGCCCCACATATAGAGGGACACACACACATTCACGTGAAGGTAAAGTGCATTAGACATTTAGAACAGGCAGGTGATTGGGTATGCCATGGAAGTGAGGAGAGTGTGATTCAACTGGGGGCCATAGCCTTTCATTTCATATGTCACATTATGCTGCTTCTGGTTATTATGGTTTTCATGATCTTGAGACAGGTGCTCACTAAACTGCACAGGCTGTTCCCATGTGCGTGCATGCATGTTAGTCAGAGGGCTACTTCCAGGTGTCAGATCTTACCTTCTCATCTTCTTTCAAGAGAGGGGATCCTAGATTCATCTGTTGCTATAATGAAAGGAAGTGGGAATGAAAGATTTATTTTATCTAGAAATTATGGGTTGGACTTCAGAGAGGCCACAGTGGCAGACACTTGAGACTCTAACATCACATCCACAGCCAAAAGCAGAGAGAAAGGGCCACTTACTTTCTTGCTTGGGCTTACCTCCATTTCCACAACTTTCAGAACTTTCTGCCTAGGGAATGGTGCCACCCCACATTGGGCTGTCTTTCCACATCAATGAACCTGCCCATAGACCCACCCAACATAAACTATCCTCTATTAAAATTCTCTTTCCAGGTGATTCCAGGTTATGTCAACATGACAGTGAAAACCAGCTATTGGGGACTTTCAGAAGTGCAGACAAACCTGAGAGCATAGGGGAGACCAGTACTTCTGCTCACATTCCTGGCCTAAGAGGAACCTGCCTAGAGCCCTCTGGACACAGGAACCTAGGAGTAGGGACAGGATCTTTTCAGTCTCTGCCTGTACATGGAGCTGAAAGCCAGTTTCCAGGAGTGCTGACACATCTGAGAGCGGAGGTAAGACCACCACTTCTGCTCCAAAGGACCCACAGGAGCCCTCAGGACACAGGAACACAGGAGCAGTCTGGGTCAGGATCCTTTCAGTTTCCACTTGTGCCCAGAGCTGATCTTGTCCCACAGTTCTCTGTACCCAAATGCCACTAGAAGAAAGCTGATCTCCAGGAGTGCTGACACATAGGCTTACAGAAGGATCAAGCCACTGTAAGAGACAGCAAGATCAGTTAGCAACAGAGATAACCAACCACATGGCTATAGGCAAGTGCAGGAACCTAAGCAACAGAAACCAAGACTATTTAGCATCATCAGAGTCCAGTTCTCCCACCAAAGCAAATACCGGATATTCCAACACACTGTAAAAGCAAGATTTGGATTTAAATCACATCTCGTGATGATGATAGAGGACTTCAAGAAGGACATAAATAACTCTCTTAAAGTAATATAGGACAACACAGGTAAACAAAGTAGAAGCCCTTAAAGACAAAACACAAAAATCCCTTAAAGAATTACAGGAAAACACAACCCAACAGGTGAAGGAAATGAACAAAACCATCCAGGATCTAAAAATGGAAATAGAAACAATAAAAAAAAATCACAAAGGGAGCAACCCTGGATATAGACAACCTAGGAAAGAGATCAGGAGTCATAGATGCAAGCATCACCAACAGAATACAAGAGATAAAAGAGAGAACCTTAGGGGCAGAAGATAACATAGAAAACATTGACACAGCACTGAAAGAAATTGTAAAATGCAAAAAGCTCCTAACCCAAAACATCCAGTAAATCCAGGACACAATGAGAAGATCAAACCTAAGGATAATAGGTATAGAAGAAAGTGAAGACTCCCAACTTAAAGGGCCAGTAAATATCTTCAACAAAATTATAGAAGAAAACTTCCCTAACCTAAAGAAAGAGATGCCCATAAACATACAAGAAGCCCACAGAACTCCAAATAGATTGGACCAGAAAAGAAACTCCTCCTGTCACATAATAGTCAAATTATGCACTAAACAAAGAATATTAAAAGCAGTAAAGGGAAAAAGTCAAGTAACATATAAAGGCAGACCTATCAGAATCACACCAGACTTCTCACCAGAGACTATGAAAGCCAGAAGATCCTGGACTGATGTCATACAGACCCTAAGAGAACACAAATGCCAGCCCAGGTTACTGTATCCTGCAAAACTCTCAATTAACTTAGATGGAGAAACCAAGATATTCCATGACAAAACCAAATTTACACAGTATCTTTCCACAAATCCAGCCCTACAAAGGATAATAGATGGAAAACTCCAACATAACGAGGAAAACTACACTCTAGAAAAAGTAAGAAAGTAATCTTCTTGCAACAAACCTAAAAGAAGAGAGACACATAAACAATAAACATAGTTCTACCTCTAACAACAAAAACAACAGGAAACAACAATCACTGCTCCTTAATAGCTCTTAATGTCAGTGGACTCAACTCCCCAATAAAATAACATAGACTAACAGACTGGATACGCAATGAGGACCCAGCATTCTGCTGCCTACAGGAAACACACCTCAGTGACAAAGACAGACACTACCTCAGAGTAAAAGTCTGGAAAACAATTTTCCAAGCAAATCGTCCCAAGAAACAAGCTGGAGTAGCCATTCTAATATTAAATAAAATTAGTTTTCAACCAAAAGTCATCAAAAAAGATAAGGAAGGACACTCCATATTCATCAAAGGAAAAATCCACCAAGATACACTCTCAATCCTGAATATCTATGTCCTAAATGTAAGGGCACCTAGATTCATAGAAGAAACCTTACTAAAGCTCAAAGCACACACTGCACCTCACATAACAAGAGTGGGGGACTTTAACACCCCACTCTCATCAATGGACGGATCATGGAAACTGAAACTAAACAGAGACACAGAGAAACTAATAGAAGTTATGAACCAAATGGATTTAACAAATATTTATAGAACATTTCATCCTAAAACAAAAGAACATAGCCACTTCTCAGCATCTTATAGTACCTTCTCCAAAATTGATCATATAATCAGTCACAAAACAGGCCTCAACAGATACAAGAAGATTGAAATGATCCCATGCATCCTACCAGATCACCATGGACAAAGGCTGGTCTTCAATAACAACAGTAATGACAGAAAGCCCACATATACATGGAAGCTGAACAATGCTCTACTCAATTACAACTTGGTCAAGGAAGAAATAAAGAAAAAAAATTATATACTTTTTAGAATTTATTGAAAATGAAGGCATAACATACCCAAACTTATGGGACACACTTAAAGCAGTGTTAAGAGGAAAGCTCATAGCTCTGAGTGCCTCCAAAAAGAAACTGGAGAGAGCATATACTAGCAGCTTGACAGCACACCTAAAAGCTCTAGAACAAAGAGAAGCAAATACACCCAAGAGGAGTAGAAGGCAGGAAATAATCAAACTCAGGGCTGAAATCAACAAGATTTCAAGGGTAGAAATAAAAAGCACTATACAAAGAATCAACAAAACCCGGAGCTGGTTCTTTGAGAAAATTAACAAGATCGATAAACCCTTAGCCAGACTAACCAGAGAACACAGAGAATGTATCCAAATTAACAAAATCAGAAATGAAAAGGGAGACATAACGACAAACTGAGCAAATTAAAAAAAAATCATCAGATCCTATACAAAAGCCTATACTTAACAAAACTGGAAAATCTGGAGGAAATGGACAATTTTCTAGACAGGTAACAGGTACCAAAGTGAAATTAGGAACAGATAAATCATTGAAATAGTTGTATAACTCCTAAAGAAATAGAAGCAATTATTAAAAGTCTCCTAACCAAAAAGAGCCCAGGACAAGATGGGTTTAGCACAGAATTCTATCAGAACTTCATAAAAGAGTACTACTCAGATATTAAAAACAATGACTTCATGAAATCCACAGGCAAATGGATGGAACTAGAAAATATCATCCTAAGTGAGTTAACCCAATTACAAAAAAACGCACATGGTATACACTGACTGATAAGTGAATATTAGCCCAAAAGTTTGGAATACCCAAGATACAATACACAGACCACATGAAGCTCAAGGATGACCAAAGTGTGCATGCTTCAGTCCTTAGAAGGGGGAACAAAAATATCCATAGAAGACAAAGTTTGGAGTAGAGACTGAAGGAATGACCATTCTGAACCTGCCCCACCTGGGAATCCAGCCCATATACATACAGACAGGAAACCCAAACAATATTGCTGAAACCAAGAAGTGCATGCTGATAGGAGCCTGATATAGCTGTCTCCTGAGAGGTTCTGCCAGAGCCTGACAAATACAGAGGTGGATGCTTGTAGCCAACCATTGAAGTGAGAATAGGGTCCCCAGTGGGGGAGTTAGAGAAATGATTGAAGGAGCTGAAGGAGCTTGCCACCCCATAAGAACAACAATACCAACCAACCAGAGATCCCAGTGACTAAACCACCATCCAAAGAGTACACATGGACAGACCCATGTCTCCAGCTGTATATGTAGCAGAGGATGGTCTTGTTGTGCACCAATGGGAGGAGAAGCCCTTGGTCCTGCCAAGGCTGGACCCCCTAGTATAGGGGGATGTTAGGGCAGGGAGGTGGGAAGGGGTGGGTGAAAAGGGTGAGAGAATACTCTCAGATAAGAAGGGGGAGGGAGGATGGGATGGGGTTTATGGACAGGAAACTGTGAAAGGGGACATTTGAAATGTAAAAAATATCAGAAAATCAGCTATTACTTTTCTTTTCTCCCGCTTCCACCCACCAGCTATTACTTAAGTGGGAATTTCTGGTTTTGCTGGAGGCTCAGTTGTGGTACCTGATACTTTAGTGGATACTGTCTGATGAGAGGGTGTTTTGCTGAAGGAGACACACTGAGGACGTTTTGCCAAGAACAGATAAATGGTGTTTTTCTAGAAGTTGCCTGGTGACCAGCAGAGAGTGGACAATGTTCTTGCATTGGTCCACCTTGGTTCTTTGCTGATCTTTACTTGCTGTGAAGAGAAGTGCACCACAGAACTTCTGATGGCATTCCCACTGCTTTATGTTGCCTCTTCTGAGTTGGGCCAATCGGCTGAGCCCTTCTGGATCAAGCAGCTGCTACTAATTCATGTTTGGTGTTTTGCTAGTGGACTGGGGTGTTGACAACGATTAGTATTTTCCCCAAAGAAGTATTTCTAAACAGGTCTACAACACTCTTTTCCTATTAACCCTTCTTTCCCCCTACCTCTGCTGAATGGTGGGCTAGAAGGGAGGTTGAAATCTTAAAGAACCATAATTAAAGTAGGTTTTGAAATTTTTCATCCTACATATCGCACAGGGTCTCTTTCCTGCAAAAGCTAAGTACCAGCCCTTGAGAGTCTCCTGTCTCTGTTTTCTACCTGACCACAGGGTGAGCTGAGATTATAGACATTTGAGATACTACACTGGCTTTTATGTGGGTTCTGGGAATCTGAACTTGGGTGGTCAGTCTTGTGTAGAGGCCCTTTCACCCACTGATCTGTCTCCCTCCCCACAAGCTGGTCTAGAACTTGTAGGATCAAGGCTCTCCTACCTGGTTGGGATGACAGCTAATGCTCACCTTTGTCATGATAAAATGTCAATGTCTGTTCATTCTGGTTCATGGGCACATTGGTTATTTGTTTATTCTTGTTTGTTTGGTTTTGGTGACTGCTTTCTTTCTTTCTTTCTTCCTTCCTTCCTTTCTTCCTTCCTTTCTTTCTTTCTTTCTTTCTTTCTTTCTTTCTTTCTTTCTTTCTAGTAAATAGAAAATCCTATGTAAAACTGCAGAACTTAGAAAATGAACAATGAGGATCAAATACGATGTTTATCTAAGGGGTTCCATTCACAATGTTCGCAGGAATTTAAAGTTAATTTTCAAAATTTTTTGTGGGGGGACAAAAAGAAAGCAAAGGGATAGAGATAAAGAAGATAGGCAGCCTGGGGGGGGGGGTGTCAAGCTCTAGCAAAGCTGACGGGCGCCAGGAGTCACCATGTTGAAGCTGGGAAGGCAGACCCTGATGCTGCTTTCAGGTTGGACGCAGTGTGATCATCCACTGGCAACTTCCTCCCACCAGCACGGAGCCCGTTAACGGTGCATTTAACCTACCCATTCATTCCTTTGTTTCTTCAACAAATTGGATATAGGCTTTAATTTGTTTTACCTTAATATTTCTAGTAGTTTATAACCAGAGTTTTTGCAATTGCTTGTAGAAAAATCATTCTGATATTCACCGGTATGGCTCTCCATGCTACTGCCGAGAGCCCCAGCAGGGACAACATGGCAACCGGAAGAAGCAAGGAATGAACACTGTCCTTAGCTCTTTATAAAACACAACAGGTATTTGTTGAGCATAATCAGAGAGTCGCGTGACTTTGTCCTATAGAAGGAACATCCCACAGAACTGTTCAAGGTCTACAAGGACAAATGGGCACCTCAAGTTCACCCAGGAAAAGGGCCCAGAGGAAGGAAGTGGATCTGAGTGAGGGCCAGGCCACAGAGATGAGCTGAGCGCTTGTACACTTCTGTGCATAAAAAACCTTTGCAGAGAAAAGTCCTGTTATTGTACTCTAGAGTTGCTTAAAAGATCATCAATTTATGCTTAAAGTCTTTTAATGCTGACTTAAATACAGGCTAGGAATTTGATACTGCCCGGAGAACATCCTCCATCAT
Source organism: Rattus norvegicus (assembly GCF_021556685.1). Classification (NCBI taxonomy): domain Eukaryota; kingdom Metazoa; phylum Chordata; class Mammalia; order Rodentia; family Muridae; genus Rattus; species Rattus norvegicus. The sequence continues at coordinate 10,606,110 of NC_141548.1, read as the reverse complement.
CAACATTCCATAAGTGCTTCCTGGGAACGCTCGCTGGGGGCTCTAAGTGCACAGCATCCTGGCAGAACAACTCCCATGCTTTCATTTTGAATCTTGATTCCTACGAAGCACCTCTCCTTCAAAGCACCCAGGGATCTAATTACATGGTTCTAACAAAAGACGTAAGTGTGCAGTAGGTCCGATAACTCGTTATTAAGAATAAGGATATGCTAATCACTTGCACAGAGCAGTAGGGTCTCAGAGTTTGTTGTGAACCAGGCAAAGGAACCTATCAAGAAGTAGGAATCTCTGGCCACTTCACTTCTCACACCTCAATAAAGCATCCCGTGTTTGAAGTCTTTGTCATGTTGAACACTTTGCTTCAGTGGGAAGTAACATACAACAAGAAGAGGAAAAGCAGGGGCTGGAGAGATGGCTCAGTGGTTAAGAGCACTCACTGCTCTTCCAGAAGGCCTGAGTTCAATTCCCAGCAACCACATGGTGGCTCACAATGAGATCTGATGCCCTCTTCTGGCGTGTCTGAAGACAGCTACAGTGTACTCATCTATAATAAATAAATCTTTAAAAAAAGAAGAAGAAACTAAGCAGGACCCGTATCATACTTATAATTTTGTTGTAGATAGTCCAGAGTGGGGTTTGTTGGGGGTAATTGTATATATCTGTAATTTTATTCAGTTTATTTAATACATGTACCTAAGAGTTTTTTTTTTAATTGAAAATAGATCCGTCTCTCTTACAATACATCCTGACCATAGGGTCCTGGCCCTCCAGTCTCTTCAGCTTTTCCCCACCTCTCTCTTCCCTTGGATCCACTGCCACTCTGTCTTATTTCAAAAAATAGCAGGCCTCCAAAGAGTCAACAACCAGACACAATAAAACAAAATACTATAGGACAAGGCAAAGGCCCTCATATAGAGGCTGGATAAGGAAACCCAGCAGGAGGAAAGACGTCCCAAGAGCAGGCAAATGTGTCAGAGACATACCGGTTCCCACTGTTCGGAGTCCTGTAAAACCTCCAAGGTAACAGCCAGGACATGTACACAGGGGACCAGGGGCAGACCTCTGCAGGCACAGTTTTTGCTGCTTCAGTCTCTGTGAACCCATACATGGCCTGTTTAGTTGATTCAGTGGGCCATGGCAGTAGGATGGTCCTACTGTCCTCCATACCATCTGATGTGTACAATTTCTTTGACCCCTCCTCCATGGGATTCTCTGAGTTCTGAGGGGAGGCACCCAATGGAGAATTCCAGTTTAGACTTTCCACATAAAGTCTGCCTGTGGATCTCTGAATCTGCTCCGGTGTGCAGCCAGAGAAAGCCTGTCTGCTGATAACTAGACAAGGCCCTGATCTATGAGAATAGACTATCATTAGGAACCAATATATCGATTTTTTTTTCCACCAGTTTGGCTCTTCCCTAGGTCTCTGGGTTATCTAGTCTCTGGTTCCAGGCCACCCAAACAGTATTCAGCGTGAGCTCCCTCTTGTGGAGTGGGCCTCAAATTAAATCAGACATCGGTTGTCCACTCCCACAAGTTCTGTGCCACCATTGTCTCTAGCACATCTTGTACGCAGGACAGATTGTAGGTCAAAGGTTTTGTAGCTGGGTCCGTGTCTGGTTTTCTCCTTCCATAGCCTGCAGAATACCTTCTCACACTAACGAGATTAGAACATGGTGGGGGAAGGCTCTATGGAAGCACCAGCTTTCCCTCTCCACATTGTGGAGGAAGCCCTTTGTCCTAGCATCAGCCTGGGTTGTTTGGAGAATCCCCGTGGGATCCCTCAGTCAACAACTCTCAGTCCCAGCACTGGAAGCCTTTTCTGGCTACAAGAGATGGCCGGTTCAGAGTCTGTGTCTTGTATTACTAGAAGTCCTTGCTAGGGTCACCCATAGACTCCACCCTGCAAGTGTCCCCCAGTTCTAGTCCCCTCACAACCGGATCCCATTTATTTCTGTTCCCACCTGCCTCCTGTCCACTCACAAAATCTATTCTATTTTCACTTTCCAGGGAGATCCATGTGAAGCTGTTTAATTCCTTTTTTTTTAAAGATTTATTTATTATTTTATATATATGCATACACTGTAGACACACCAGAAGAGGGCATCAGCCCCATTACAGATGGTTGTGAGCCACCATGTGGTTGCTGGGAATTGAACTCAGGACCTCTGGAAGAGCAGTCAGTGCTCTTAACCTCTGAGCCATCTCTCCAGCCCCGGTGGTTTAATTCTCAACTGAAATATTCAGCTCAGCTCCCTTCTGGGGGAGCTGCCATAAATCTAGACTTCAATTCCTAGCTCACAGGTCACAAGTTACGTCGCTTTATGAACGACACGGATGTTCTCTCAGCCTTTTTGGGATATCTTAACTTCAGAAACAGGCAAATCCCTCACGTCTGGCCCTCACTCTGGTTCCCAGAGGGAGCTGGTTCACGAGAAGAGTTAGGCTGAAGCGGTTCCTAGTCTGAGGGTTTCTGAGCAGCTAGAGATCCGAGGTTTGCTTTGCCTGTCCTTAGGACGTGGATGACGGAGTAAAACTCCATCATGCTGCTATACTCCATCCTTAGAGACAGAAGTCATGTTACCTGAAGGAAAATGGATAGAACTAGAGATGCCAAATGAACTGTGCCAGTCCCAAGAGACATTTGAATGGTTTTTCATTCCTTTCCTTCTAGGAAAGGAAGGAGAAGGGGATAGAAGGGGATCATGGAAGGTAAATGCTAAAGAACAAGAGATAAGAAGGTGGGACCCTTAATTTTTCCCACGCTGGCTCTAGGCCTCTGGGCCTTCTGATCTCTTCAGATGGTCTGCAGGCCTCTTGGGGAGGGGATCAAGGCAGAAGAGACGAGAATACGCCAAGCTCTCATTCTTCTTGGGTTTCCCACCCACTCTATACATTAGCCCTGGATTACACTGGGGGCTGAGGCTTGCCTTGGGAATGACCTGGAGCCACCAGGTTAGGCCTCAGACTTGGAACTGGGGAAAGCGGCTGTACACGCTTAGCCTGCGTTTGTCTGACTGGGCTGCCTTTGTGTAGCTGAAGAAGCCTCAACAGGAAATGAGGGGTGAGGGGATGCTGGTCTGATCTTCTTTTCTTTTACCTTTTTGCATTTTCCCCTGGTGCTAAAAGCAAACAGCTAGGCAGGTGTGATCTGTTTGCTAATTCCTAAACCGCTGTCCACCAACTGTGTACTCATGGGAAGGTCTCTGAGTGTGTGTTCTGTAGTAAGAATAAGACTACAGACATCCCTTCAGAGTTGCTGAGGTGATTAAATAAGCGTTAGGAGTGAGGGGCCAATACACAGCACAGAACAAATGTCTCCCTTCGCTGTGCCTCATGACGCTCCTATGAGTACTTGGGCTTCTTTTCCCACACACTGAAAAGAAAGATATTCACTAGCTGTGCAGTAATAGCTGTTTTCTGAGACGAGTCAAAGAAATATGAACTTCATTAGTTAGGGTTCCCCTTCAGCCTTGGCAGAAATTCAGCCGGAAACACCTTGTTATCTATGAACGCTAAGAAGCGTTGGGTGGGACGAATTCGGAAAACTGGTATAGAGGTAATCCCAGGCCAGCCTGGGTGCAAAATCAAAGTCTGATTAAAAAACCAGGGACAACAGACAGCCAAACAAACAGCAGAAAGTAAGTCTGGGCATGCCGATTCAGGCCCGTAATTCCTTCCAGCCCTTGGGAGGCTGAGGCAAGAACACAGCCATATGTCATCGTGCTCTCCTGGATTATTGGTCCATGAAGGCAGTGGGAGCCTGGGGGTGGGGGTAGGAAAGTCGGGGGTGGGGGTGGGGGTGGGGGTGGGGTGAAAGGGGATCAGAAGTCCTGTGAGTACATCTGGTGAATAACTACACTGAGACCAGCTATCAGGAGGCAGTTCATTTTTTTTTTTTTCGAGTGATCCGAGGCTTATAAAGTTTTGGGGACTGAGGGTAGGAACATCCGGGATGGGTGAAGGTCATCGAGACTGAGGGCTTAGAGCATGGAGATGTCTCATTAGCATGGAGAAGCATTTCAGGAATCGGCGGTGCTAGCTGAACAGGTTTTATCAGGAGAAGGAAATTGATCCTATAATGTCACTGGGGCTGTATGACATTCCTCAGGTAGAGGCCTACGTGGGGGATTAGAACTCGACAGACAAGGTCAGAGGAGGAGAAACCCTGGTAATGAAGGGAGTCTACCATATTGGGCCTAGCTCAGGTGCTATCTGACCATGGTGGACTTCTATCTGAATTAGCAGTTTTCCCACAGTGAGTGGGAGGCCAGCCTGGGCTGCACAGGAGTTCAAGGTCAGCCTAAAACAGAGCAGGACTCCATATTAACCAAAAACCAAACGAGGAAGATGGCTCAGTGGGTCAGAGGGCTTGATGCCATGACTGACAGCCTGAGTTCGATCTCTGGTCCTAAATGGTCCAAAGAGAGAACAACAGACTCCTGAAAGCTGTCGTTGGACCTCCACACGTGTGCATGTGTACACACTTGTATACACACACGATGAATAAATTACCGTAATAAAAACAAAACAAAACAAAAACCGAAAACCAAACATACAAGAATAAAAAGCAGAGAAACAAGAAGAAATGAAGGAGGTATGTTAGGGCAGGCTAAATCTGTGCTTCATTAACACAGCAGACCACAGGCAAGCCTACTTCTCATAGAAAGGAACTTGAAGGAAGGAACTCTCTTAAGAAATTCGGTTGTTTAATTTATTTCAAATAAACAAATTACTCACCATTGTCCGTTGAATGCCTTGAGTAGGAAACCCAGCCTGGTCTCCATTTGGGGTTAGGGGTATGCACGACCATACCCAGCTCTGTGTTTTGACTTTTAATAATACTTTATTGAATGCTTAAAATAATAGTTGTTCCATCGATCACTTATGGTATACACTTAGGTATATGTGCCTAGTCCTCGCCTTCCCCAAAAGACAAACATGATGGTGCTTGTTTTAGCAGGGTGGTAGGTAGCTCACAGTTCAGAGGGTTTGGTTAGTGCACGGGCACTTGGCCTCTGTACACTGCCTGTGGTGAGGCAGAACAACATGGTGGGTAAGGCCTGGTGACGTGGAGCTGCTCACCTCATGGCTACTGGAAAGCACAGTCCTTCAAGGACATTTTGTCAACAGTGTTCTTCCTATAAGTAGATCCCGACTCCTAAAGATTGTGCCCCCTGTCAACAGTGTCTCTGACTGGCAACTAGGCCTTTGGCACATGACCTTTGGGAAATGCTTCAGACTCAAGCCATAATAGTAGGTCTGATCGTTGTACAGGGGTTGTTCAGTGGGTGCAGGAATATAGGGTGTTATGCATATAAGTATTTGTGCCCATGTGTGTGTGCCCATGTGTACACAGGGAATCAGAGAAAGAAGCCAATTCATCTATTACTCTCTGCCCATTCTCTGAACCTGGAGGTTCACTGGTGACCTGTCTGCCCTTCACACAGGTTTGGAGTTTCCAGGCCTGCACAGTCATGCCTGGCTACACAGGTACCGAGAATTTGAACTCAAGTCTTCAAGCTTATGTTCTCTCACCCTCCAAGTCAACTCCCAGCCCCTGGAGTGTCTCTTAATGGTCACTCCTTGGGACGATTTTCTTTGACAATTTGTCGCTGTTTGTCTTTGGTTGGCTGGTGTTCTCTGAAGAGCAGTGACTTTATAACAGAGTGTGAGAGGTCCTGGGTGGTTCGTCTCTATTGCCCTTTCCCCGCGGCATCTGAAGGGCAAGCAGGGCGACTGGCTATGGAGATCTCCAAGGAGCTATATTTGCTATATGTGGAGGACTGACCAGCTGCTTTCAATTCTGCGTTTGTAAAACTGTTCTAAAAAAGGTCTTTGGCATTTGTTCTCTCTGCTGCTGTATTTCTAAGGCATTTTATCCACAGCATAAAAAGCCACTGGGGACCCATTGCCTCCTCACCCACAATAAGGTAGGGAACTTTTCCCAGTGTGATGATAGAAAACCAAAAGCCTCTATCTGCTATATATCTGTCTTATCCTCTATCATCACCACTGCCCGCATTAAACATGAAGAAAAGTCTTAATGTTGCCCTGACCTTGGTGATAAGTGTGCTTTGACACTTAGCATGATTGTGAAGTCTTCTGAGCTTCCAGAAGACACTGCTACCCAGGAAAGAGCCCAGCCCCAAACTCGCAGGAAGTGTAACAAGCCCAAAAGCCAGCTTCGGAATAACTGCCATGTGTCTGAGCTCTTCTTACAATCTGGAAATCCACGAATTAGCTCTTCCAGGGTATGGAGGCAACAGTCTGTGTCCCAGGCACAGCATGTCTCCTCCGTCCTCCTGCTTTCTTGAAAGGGCAGTGCACCTGGCTGGGGCAGCTAGGATGTTTTCAGTGTAGCAGAAACACCAATACCGCCTGCAGGATGGTTTATCGGATAAGTTCACTTGCTGCTCTTGCAGAGGGCCTGGGTTCTGTTAGTTCTCAGCATACATATGGGCTCACAGCCCTTCATAGTTCCAGATTCAGGGGATCCAAAGCTCTTTGGCCTTCTTGTGGGTACCAAGCACACACATGGTACACTACATACATGCAGTAGTGAAGCAGGGGCTGGTATATCTGGGCATTTGCACATTTGTAGACTTGGGGCAGTTCATCTAGCGTCCTGGCAATGTTTTCTAGGATCCGCATTCTGACTGTAGGCTGCAGCCCAGAGAGTCAGCTTCCTTACAGAGTCACCCTTCAGGGTCACAGGATGGCAGTGGGAAACAATCAGCATTGCTGACTTTCTTGTTCACATCTGCTGAAGGTAGAAACGAGTCACTCCCAGGGTTTCTCTCTAACCAAAGACGAGAATTTCCCAGAAGCCCCAGCAACCTTCCCTTTGAATCTCAGTGAGCCAGCTCACAGCCTGTTTTCACACCAGTGACTGCCAAGAGAATGAGATCACCTTCATTGTTCAGCCTCATCAGGACCACCCAAGACACTCCCCCAAACACCTGCCACAACTGTGGCTGCCACAAGGGGGAGGAGTAGAGCAGGAACGGACAGACCAACCTAAGTGCTTAAACTAGCACCCACCTTGTACACAAGGTCCTGGGGAAGGAACACATCACTCAGGGGAGTGTAAATCCACATTCCTGGGTCAGGGCCATTCATATCCGGCCCAAATAAACTTCATTTAAAGAGTTCTTTTAAAAACAAAATGTGGGGCTAGCGAGATAGCACAGTTGATTAGAGTGGTGACTGGCTTTGCAGAAGACCTGGGTTTGGTTGCCAACCAATGCTGGGCAGCTCACAGCCACCCATAAACAGCTGTAACTGCGATCGAGGGAATCTGACGCACTCTTCTTGCCTCTTCAGGCACCTGCACTCAAACACACACGCACGCGTGCACGTGCGCGCGCGCGCGCGCACGCACACACAAGCACACACAAAATAAATGTACTGGCACAGTGGGCAAACAACTTGAGTCTCTTTCCTTCCAAGTCCATAGTTTTAGCTCTTCCTGGAAAATATAAATACACTCCTGAGAGGGGAAGTGTAAACTAACTTGTGTGGTATGCTGTACCAAGATGACCTAGAGGAAGCTTTCTAGAGACTTCCACGCTGCACGTCCAGAGATCCTGTTAAAGCATAGCATATGAAGACAGGTTTAGCTGTTCAGTGTAGCATCTCTGTGGGCTGGAGACACCCACTAGCCTTCTTCAGGGCTCAGTGGTAGCATCAGGTGGTGTACCGGTGTTACGCCCAACTCAACACCTTTCCTGGTTCCTTCTCCCTAAGCCACTTTCCGGCACGACCAAGTTCTGGTGAGTGAGACATGAGAAATGATTTCCGAGAGGCTTCTGAAAGGTCTGTTGTCTGATGGACATGACCACTCTACTTTTCTCCCCGTGGCAGGAGATATAATGGCTAGGGTGGCTCCTGGGCCTTGGAAGCATGTGGAAAGTGGGTGACCCTGGCCTTGGGGCCACTAAACACATACCTAATGAGGACCCATTCCATCGCTATGGAAGGTCGAACCTGACCGTGGTTCATCCCTCGTGATGCCATCCGGAGCACTGCTGGGGTCCACTCCTGGAAGACTCACAGCATACTGATGCCGACGCTGATGCCTAGCTCCCTCCGCTGCAGGCCCCTTCCTTGTGATGGGAAACCCTGTCAGCTCTGGCCCTGTTCCGGAGTCCATGGCCTGATCAGGAAGGCAGAGAGAGTGAAGTCTGTTGGTATTCTGCCTAAGCTCCGCCCTCACAGCTACCTGGGAACAGCCAGGTATGCTCCGCCCCACAGTTGCCTGGCAACAGCCAGCTGTGCCTGACACTATAAAAGGGGCTGCTTGCCCTCTCTTACCCTCTTACTTCTCTCTTGCTCTTTGTTCTTCGATGCTCTTGCCCCCTTCCCCACTCCACAGGCCCATGGCCGGCCGCCTTTCCGCTCTTCTACTCTTCTCTCATTAAATCTCTCCACGTAGAACCATGGTGGCTGGGTGTGTTCTGTCCAGGCACCGGCTGAGATTTGAAACCCTAACCAGGTCTACCCCCCAACCCCGAACCCCAGACCTTCCACTGCTCCCTCTTCTAGCATCATGTCTGCAGGCTACCCCCGTTGTCCCTTTCTAGAGCCTACAAGCAAGCTGACAGCAAAGTGCACGTCTCATCTTGTCCTGTCATCTGCATTTTTGAGACACCTGAATCCATCCCGCCATGTGGGTTGCCAGTTTCTGTTATTTGAAATCAGTTTCTCTCCCAACAGACACGGTCCCTGACCTCCTATCTATACACTAGAAAAGCTTTGAGAAAGGGAGTTATTAGTTGCGATTTCAAAGTCTAAAACCATATATTCACTCATTTTTTGTTGTTGTTTGAACCTCTATTTAAAAAATAGATATAAGTTAGTTAGGGTATAGAGCATACACCTTTTTTTCTGGGGGAAAAAAAAGATCTGGAGCCAAAGAAGCTAGCCCACGAGTGTCCTTTCCGATTTTGGTGGACCCTTACACATGCAAGGCAAGCATTCCACCAATTACTTGCCTGGAAAAAACCTGCCTCCTACTGAATTGACTGTGCCTGCCTGAAACAGCTGAAGGACCTTGGCGTCTTCCACAGCGTTCCCTACCCCATTCAGGGCAGAGCCTTACAGCTCAGCAGCTGAGTAAGCTCTGAGAGGGGCTACCCTGCCCCAGGAAGTAGGGCCTTTTAAAGACTCAGCCCTACCTTGCAGAGAAACCTTTGCCAACAGGGCTCAGCCATGGAGCTCCTCTCCCTCCCCAGAGAAGAGGACAGAGAAGAGGACACTTGTCTTTAGAGTCAGACTCGAATAAATACTGTCCGATGTAGGATACGGGAGTCCGCACTGCCGACAGCAAACTCCCTGAAGAGGCCAAGTAGCACAGAGGCACTGGTGAGCTGAGCACAGCCTCTTCCTTCACCCCAGGCCTCTGCTGGGCTATTTCGTCCTTCTTGTCCTCAAGTCCCGTTGTCCTGACTCACTCTGCTAATCTTACACTGATCTTCAGGTGTTTTTGAGAACCACGGGAAATCCTTTCTGGAACAGGGTGGGGCTTGCGTAACTAAATGCATAAGCAGTTCTTGTTAATACACGAATGCCTTTAAGCCTGCAAGGCTCAGGTTGCCTGGGTTCAGTAGTCAGTGCTGCTCTTTGCTGCCCTGTGACTGGGTGTAAATGTGAGCCCTAGTTTCCTGATCTGTAAGTGCCCTGGTATATATAGAGGTGACAGTTTGGGGAGGTAACTACACACACACACACACACACACACATACACACACACACACACACACACACCTCAGCATAGTGAGGCCTCTATAAATGCTCCCCTTAAAATTCTATGACTGCAGGCAGACAGCAGTGCCTAGCCCTGCCTGGTGGATTCCTGTCTTCAATAGAACAAGGCAGGACTTCCAGAAGGTGGCAGACGGATGACAGATGATCAGTATTACCACATCCTTGATAGATATTGCACTAGCTGGCCAGAGGGAAAAAAGCAGGCCCCAGAGAGGATGCCTGCAGGAAATCAGGGGCAAAGTGGATCAAGGGTATTGATCCAGGAAGGCATAGAAAGTGAGGTCTCCTCCCCTCCCCTGCCCCACCTCCAGAACATCAGAAGAGCAGTGTGTGTGTGTGTGTGTGTGTGTGTGTGTGTGTGTGTTGCTTGTGTGCATGTATGTGTATGTGCTGCTTGTGTGCATGTATGTGTGTGTGTGTGTGTGTGTGTGTGTGTGTGTGCAATTACAAGATAGTGATATAATTTCTTAGCGCTGCCAGCTAAAGAATTTGAGATAAGAGGAATCAAAGACTTGGGGGTATTGTTTGAAGCCTGGCCTGCCGGACACTACTAAGTTCCAGTGAAGTTTTGGTGTGAGCAACTGGCCCCAGACTTCTCTAACAGAAGCTCCTCAGGCCTAGGAAGAGACTCCAGCTTCCTCAGTCTTTTAATTCAACTGAGACTTCTCCATAAAATATGCAAAGCGCCTTGGAAGGAAAAAAAAAAGGCAAGCCAGATCTGAACAGTAATTGTTGTTGCTAATTCTGTCTCAGGCATCCTGTGTGAAGAACATGAACAACTGGGAGTGTTGTTTCTCCAAGGCCTAGAACTACAACCAAGACCCCCCTCCCCCGCCCCCCAGCAAGAGTAACAGAGGCTCTCTTGTTCGAAGTTCGAATTACAGCAAGTTTCCTTTGCACTGAAGGAGAGACTTAGCTGCCGTGTGTATCTGAGTGTTAGACATTGAGCACACACATATACTTAAAGCTATTTCCAATGTCTTCTGGAAATAGAAACAACTATAAAAAAAAAAAAAACCAGCTTAAGATCACAAAAGCCCTTTAAAGGCTCTTTCTGGGATATTGGAAGCTTCCAGGGCTGCTGGGTATGGCTAATTATGTAACTTCTTCCACCATAAATCGCTACCAACAAAGTCAGCGGGTGAATCACACCCCTTGTATTGTAATGGCAGGATACACATGACTGTAAAGCCTTTCAACCCCTAAATTTCAAAGAGATGCTTGCGTAGGCCTTGCTTGCCTTTCTCACCTGCAGTTCATAGTGTGATGTCACGTGTTTGCATTGTACTTACAAAATGGAGAAGTCAGTCCTGGCTCCTGACCTCTGAGGAAGCTCACAGGGCTCTTCTAGTTTTTTTACAGAAGCCAAAGCTCTAGCTTAGCTTTAGAGTAGAGTCTTTGGATTTAAAAAAAAAAAAAGTTTATTTTTAGTTTATGTGTATGAGTGTTTTGCCTGGATGTGTGTTAAATGTACCATGTGCATGCAGTGCCCAAGGAGGCCAGAAAAGGGTGTGGGGTCACGTGGAACTGAAGGTGGTTGTGAGCGCCTGGTCTGGGTGTTGGGAAGCAAACTGGGATCCCGAGGAAGAGCAGCAAGTGTTCTTAGCAGCTGGACTTCTCTCCAGCCCCTGGGCGGTTGATTTGCAGTCATCGAAAACGAATCACTGTTTTCATAAAAATGTAGATGACTCATCAGACCGAGCTTGAAGCTGTCTCCAGCTTTCTTGTGGCCTTTCTTGTGCATCTGACTTCTGGGCCCAGAACCCAGGCACAAACTGGGTTCACACCCAGTTCTGGACATCTCTGAGTTAGCAGCCCCTGCACAGTCCACTTGGTGCTTCCTACCAGGTCTCCCTGTGAGCTCTGCTCACTCAGTCTTGCCTCAGGCCTTGCCACTCCAGATTAGTCTCTGCCAGTTGCCATTACGTGACACGAAGGGCCAGGGGCTTTAACTTGAGAGCGCTATTCACCATCCTGGAGGCTGCCAGTCCAAGGCATCTCGATGGTTTGGTTTCCTCCAAGCTCACTGACCTTGCTTCCCAGATGGCTGCTCTCAGGCTGCCTAGTCCTGGGGCCATCTCTCTGTCCTCATCCCATTTTCTTATTAGGACCCCAGTCAGATTGGGCTAGGCCCCACCCCAACAACCTCGTTTTAACTTAATTACCTCTTTAAAGCCTCATCTCCGGGACACAGTTACAGCCTGTCGTTCTGCAGACTAGGATGTCAGTGTATAGGTTTTGAGGGAGACGTGGGTCAGCCTCCCCCATCAGCAAACTCACCTAGTCTCTCCCCAGTTCCTCTCAGGGGAGTACAGTCTTTCCTTTGGATTTTCGAGAGACGAATGCTTCCTGAAGTTTTTAGACTACATCACTCCCTTCTTGAACTTGGGCAAGTGAACCGGTCTCTTCAGAGATTACACCACACAGCTTCTGTCTCTGTTGGTTTTGGGCGTGAAGTTCCTACAGTCCCCAAGGCTCATGCGTTAAAGAAACAAGCCCCAGAGGGTGGCACTATTGAGCAGTGACTCAATCACAGGAGTCTCAACCGAGTACAGTGATCAATCCACTGAGGGATTCACAGACCAACTGGCTGTTAGGAAGCAGAGTCTAAATGGAGGAACTGAGTCCTTGAGGGTCTTCCTGGAAGCCCCTTCCTGTCTGCTTCCTAATTTTAATGAGGTGAGGCCAGATGAAGGCATTAGGTGGCCTGGAACTGGAGTTACAATGCATAGTTATGAGCTATCTTGATGTGGGTCCTGGGCAATGTAGTGCCCTCTCTTAGACACTGGGCCACCTCTCCAGACAAGAACCGGAGTTTACTTTTCTATCTAAAACTAGTTCCTGATACTGAACTCTAGGGGAAAAAAACAGTGAATATTTTCCTCACCTCGGTTTCCCCAGAGATTACATTTTAGCATTCTATAGTTTTCTAGAACGTTCCTGTAAACATCTGGCAGGTTGCTATAAGCATTATGAGACAGCTGCCCAGTCACCTATGGCTGAGACACGTAGGGACATGGAATGGACAAAATTATCAAAACCGTCTTCAGACTGTAGTCATATCTACATGCTACACACTTAGGTTATAGAAAAAAAAAACCTGGAAGTTCTGTGGACGGAAATTCGAAGTGCTCTGTTAGATTTATATCGATTTTTAGAAAAATTAATTCACAGCTTGGGAGACTCAGGCACAACCATGTCAGCAGAACAAGTATAGCACAGATCATTAAATACTGTGGTTTCATCAGCCTCAAAGAAGTACTTCCCAAACATTTTTAAAAACAAAACTGACATAGTAACCACTTTAAGGTAGAATTTTTTTTTTTTAATTTTCAAACGTTTTCAAGTGTCTTTAAACTTCAAATTGCATTTGGATTGGAATTCACAATTTTTGCTGATGTGCTAGAATGTTCTAACTGATCTCTTTGTCTGAGACTCTGTGACTCAGGAAAGAAAGCATATTCTTCGGGGGACGTAAACCTGGGTGGACATGGCTGAGTAAGGAGTAAAGTGTGCTACCCTAAGCCATGGCTGCCTTGGAAAGACCGATTGAAAGACATCATCTGTTGTTTGGTTCTTATTTCTCATTTCATTCAGTACAATTGGAAAGCCGGAATAGCATGCCGTCCTGTCCTCTTGGGACCCATGTCCTCATTTGTCCAATGTCTTTCCTGCTGACTTCAACACTATATTACACCTTTGTATGAACGCAATGCCAGGCCAGATCGGTAGCAGGTAGAAGCGAGGGAGCGCATGGTGCCACTTTGAATTTTAAGAGGCAACCAGAATTTTTATTAAGAAACTGCTGGTTTTAGGTGACACCCACCAGTCATTACTTCTTCCTCTCTGCTCTTAATGACTGTCTTAGCTTTTGGTCTTCCCCAGCGGAGGGAGCCATCACTCATCAACCCAATTAACTCTCAAGATCAAAGTATGCAGGCAGAGCCAGGACTTCTGGGATGAGAAGGGAGCTTAGCAGGCTTTTCAGACACTCACAGCTAAGGAGGGGAAAATGGGAGGGGGCAGTAAAAAAAAAAAAACCTAGAAAAATTTAAAAGGACCTACAGGAAACAGGAGCGGTCACTCAAGAAAGTCTATGAAATCTTAAAAGTGTGGGCTGTGAGCTATATCCTGCCTCATCTACTGCCTCTCTGGCTCTGTGTTATGAAGTGTTACCTTCCCTTGGCCCTCTTACCTCGCCAGCTCCCAGCCTGGTCCTGTCTTAGGAAGCTCTCTTCCAGCAATGCATCTTGGGGAGAAGGGCCCCTCTCTGCCCGCCCACCTCCCTCAGATGATACAGGTTGAGAATAGATGGGTCTCTATTGCTTCCACCCGCAGCAGCTCTCTCACTGAGAAGGCGAGTTCCCATGCTGAGGAGAACAAGTCGTTTTCACTCTAGCACACGCACTAGAAAAAGAACATTTGTCACTCCGGGGAAAGGAAGCCTTGACAAAATTATCCAGTTGGACAGAGAGCTCAACCATTTACTCTAGGGATTAACTTCATTGGAAACAGGGAGAAAAGTCATTTGAAAGCGTAGAGGGCCTGATGAGCAGCAAGGATGAGGCCCAGGGAAAGCTCTGAGAGGAGAAAAAGTGGCCAGGCAGCATAAAGTTTAGTAAAAAGAAGCAGTGGGGAGCCGACTAAGAAGAACTTTCTCGGAACGCAGTAGCGAGGGAAGGCCACAGGAATGCATGGTCAGGGTTGCACCCATGCGGGAGCTAAGGGTGTGGACAGACTCCAAAGCTTCTCAAACTTCAACAGGAAGAGAGAGATACTGGGCCTGGTTTGAGCATTTGAAACTCTAAACCCGACCCTCAGTGACACACTTCCTCCAAGCATCTAAATACATTGAAAGCCATTCCTATTCAAATCACCTGACATACAAACTATTGAAAAGAATGGACTAGAGGGCTGGAGCGATGGCTCAGTGGTGACTGACTGCTCTTCCAGAGGTCCTGAGTTCAAATCCCAGCAACCACATGGTGGCTCACAACCATCTGTAATCAGATGCCCTATTCTGGTGTGTCTGAAGACAGCTACAGTGTATAATAAATAAACAAGTAAATCTTTTTTTTTTTATAAAAAGAATGAAATAGAGAATTTGGACTCAGAAACACAGGCAGAGGGTCCAAAGAACAACTGAAAATGCTTTGATGCAAACAGAGGCACAGCTTATCAAAACTTACAAACACATTTAAAGTGGTGCTCAGGGGAATTTCATAGCCGAGATGCTGTACAATGATAATATAAAGGCTTTCAGATCGGCAGCCCGGACCTGCCGACAGACGGCAGAAGAAGGAAAGGAAAGGCCAGTCAACCGAGAGGGAAGAGGGAAGAGCAGCGGGGATTCCAGCTCTGTGCTTCCTCCTCAAAAGGCTCGCACAAGATCCAGCAAGTTACACGGAGAGATCACTCGGCAAGCCAGGACTGGCTATGGCAGAGGACCTGGGCTCCATTCCCCACGCATACACGGGAGCTCACAGCTGTCTGTAGCTCTAGTTCTTGAAGATCCAATACCACCACCTTCTGACCTCCCCAAGCGTGCATGTGGTACACATACGTGCAGGCAAACACACATACATTAAAAAAACAAAACCAAATAAATAAAATGTATTTTAAGCTAGCATAGAATGGGGAGAGACTCTAGAGTCCCTCTTCCCCCCTCGTCCCCCATCTGAGGAGATATTCTCATGTACAACTGCTGGGGAAGGAGGACTCTTTCTCTGGGAGTGTGGCCAGAGTAGGTTTCCCATTCCCCAGGGGATGACCCAGACTCATATACAAAAAGGCAGCAATAATTGGACTCAGTGATCTAAAACTTTAATTAATTAAGCCTTATAAAAGGGGGAGAGACATGAAAGGGAGATCCTAGAGGAATTGGAGAGGCTGAATAGTGGGTATGATCAAGATATGTATGCATATATAAATTTGACAAAGGATAAATAAAAATGTTTTAGGTTATAACTTTCTGTCATTAAAAGATTAACACTCTTTATGAACATAGGCATGGATTGCCAACAAAACACTAGCATCATAAGACAGCAGCATACTGAAGAAGAGGATGTAGCCAGTCAAGCCAGGCTCACATCAGAAATGCAAAGGGAGTTTATAGCCAGAAGTCAATGTCAACTGGGCGTGATGGTTCAGGCCTAGAATCCTTCCACTCAAAAGGCTGAGGCAGAAGGAACATTGCACATTTCAGGCCAGCCTGTGCCACATAGGAAGTTTTGTGCCAGCCTGGGCTATAGAGTATGACCTTAGGGAGGAGGAGAGAGAATATGGTATGCACTATTAATAGAACACAGCATGTGTAAACAAGAAGAATTATAAACCATTTCAGTTTTACTGACAACATGATATTGAATATAGAAGATTTTGAAGAATAAACATTAGAACGAAGTAATTAATTTATTGAGGTTATAGGGCATATAGTGGATAAACAGAAGCCAATTTCATTTCCTTGCACTGAAAATTCCTAACAACAGTTTCACTGACGATAGCATCAACAAGAATAAAAAGGCATACATTCAACAATTAGAAAAAGAACACAAGTCACACACACCCACACACACACACACACACACACACACACACACACACACACACACACGTGTTAAAAGATAGAGAAGCTGGCCTGCATTAATGTATCGTTGTCTGGAAGTTAAGTTCAGTGTCCTTAGTGTGATAAAATTCCTCAAATCAATTTGCAGATTAAATGCAAAAGTTTCAGCAGAACTTCATAGACTGATATAAAATGTGTACAGGACTACAAGGGACCCAGAATAAATAAAATTACTTAGAAAAGATTAAAGACAGAGGACTTGTCTTCCTTGACTTTAAAACTTGATCCAGATTCCTGATATTCAGAATAGTGGCAAAATGCCAATGGAACAGAACTGGATGATGTCCCTCCACATTTATAACCCGTGACTTATCAAGAAGGCTGCCAAACCCACACATTATCTATACCAACACCAGAGGAGGTGTATTTTAACAGAAAGGTTTCCTTTGGTTGACAGTTCCGAAGTTCCATGGTTGAGGGCTGTGTCTTGTAATTGCTTTCTTGTTGGAAGAGTCCAGAGAGGCTGTAGGACCTCAGACAGCAAGCAACAGGAAAACCGTGTGCCCCCTGGGATTCCTCTCCCTTCTTAGGAAGCCCCTGGGATTGCACCATGGGTTCCACCCTGATGACTGTCTAATCCTAATCCGCTCCCCAAGGCCCCACCTCCAGACAACACAGATCAAGTTTCTACTTTCGTGTAACCTCTCACTGAGGATTAGGTCTATACTCATGAACCTTAAGGAACACACGCCACATCTAAACACTCCTCCCTGATCCCCCATGACTCATTTCCTTCTCATTAAAATAATCTATCTCCCCAAATCCCAAAGTCTAACTTGTTCTAGAATTCAACTGTCAAATGTCTCATCTGAGACTCAAGGCAATTTCCTTGCAGTTATAAACCTAGAGTGTTAAAATACGTTATCTATTTCCAATATTCAATGGTGGGACAGGCACGGAGCAAATGTTCCCATTCCAAGCCAGGGGGCTCTTCTCTGCCAGGCTAAGGTGCTCAGGTTCAGGCCAGGGGAGAGAGAACTCAGGCAGAGAGGGAGAACAGCTTCTGCTGCCCCCACTGCTGGTCCTTCTCCTTACCGCTTGGGTTGCTTGGGCAGAGCTGAGACAGCAGGAGGCTGAGTAGCCAGGGGGCGGGGGTGCAGGGGGTGCTTCTGGCAGCGATTTCTGGAGAGCAGATCTCTTCCCCGAGCCACGGTGTTACAGCTCTTATGACAGAAGCTCTCAGATGATGGAATCATTTCTGCACACCTTTAATTCTGTTCTGGACACTTAAATACAGTTTTTTGGATGAGTCAGTGTCTGACAGCAGGTACTTCCTATTGGTTTGGCCTGAGAGTTTGGGAAGACCTCATCTACATATTTGGGGGTGTGGTCATTTCTACTGATCGTCTTGAGACTACATGACCTGTGGTCACGACCTCACCTGTGGAGGAGGGGCTTGAGGCATTGGCCTACGTGACAGGTCTGTCTCAAACCTCTCTACAGGGGTCTTTGGGGGGGGCAATGTGAGACCCTGATATTCTGGGAGCCTGGGAATGCACTTGCCGCCCCTTTTAGGGTCTCCCGGGGATTTGACCTATCTCAGTCAGGAATCAGGGTACCTTTCACTGCCCACCGCCCCACAAAATACAATTCGAAAATGCAAAGGGCTTAAAACACAACACAACCATAAACCTAAACTCTAGCATCCCGTTACACAGTGAGGTGAGAGGTGGGTACTCCAGGCCTGAACGTGTCCTCCCTATGATTTTGCTTGTTAACTCTTTGGGTACATACTGATTTGTGTATCTTTGCAAGGTCTGCCTGACAATCTGCTATTTGCATTGCCCCTCCAATGCCTCTGTTAAGGGTCCACTAGGCATCACTCCATGGGGGATTCTCCAGCAAGCCTGGACGCCCGTGGAATGCTTTCTACCTTGCTTCCCATGTTTTTGTGTGAGATCTTTGTGGAAACCATTGTGATCCCATAATGGCTGCATTTTGTACACCTGCAGACCCATGTCTGGGTGGACAGAGAGGCCTGTCATTGTCATGAGCTATTGAAACACGGCTACAGTGCCACTGAACCCTTCTTCAGGAAGAAAGTCAGAATCAGAAGCTGTCTCTGTTTCTCGTGTAACTCACAGCAATGGAGAAAGAAACTCAGTGGTGCTGGGACACATGGGTGCCGGATGGCCTACAGTGTACCTGTACAATCGTGTTGGAAGATCTAACTGTGGAAGCTGAAACTATAAGCATCCTACGACTGCCACTTGGTCGTCTGTTCATATCAAAGGTGACAGGGAAGACCTTTTGTGGTTCTGTGGTGCCTCATGTCCCTTACTTAAAAAAAAGAGAAAAAGAAGAAAGAAAGAAAGAAAGGAAGGAAGGAAGGAAGAAAGAAAGAAAGAAAGAAAGAAAGAAAGAAAGAAAGAGAGAAAGAGCGAGCGAGCGAGCAGAGTAGTTTTGTGAGCTTCAGTGAGTGGTTGATTATTTTTAGATAAGGCACCAAAAGTGTCAGGAAATATTTTTAGATATGGTGCTAAAAGTGTGGGCAACATGAGGAAAAGCAGATAAATCCAAAATTTAAAAAAAAATTGTTTAAGAAAAGATATCAACAAAATGAAAAAGAAAAACCCCACGTACTAAGCAGATTAAAATATTGGCTCATGGGGCTGGAGAGTTGGCTCAGTGGTTAAGAACACTGACTGCTCTTCCAGAGGTCCTGAGTTCAAGTCCCAGCAACCACATGGTGGCTCACAACCATCTGTAATGGGATCCCTCTTCTGGTGTTCATGAAGACAGCTACAGCATACGCATAAAATAAATAAACCTTTAAGAAACATTGGCTCATTATATAGTTGATTTAGGATGTATTTCCAGAATTTTTAAATAACTTTTATAATTCAGTGATTATTTTTAAATGGGCAAAGTATTTGAACCTTTCCCCCATATTGGATAGAAAATAGCCAATACACTCATGAAAACATGCTAAGGAAAATATCAACCAAAACCACAGTGGAGAGCTGGTTTGGTGAACACACACTTTAACTCCAACATTCAGGAGGCCAAGGAAGGAGAAGCTCTGTAGGTTCAAGGCCAGCCTGGTCTACATAGAATGTTCTAGGACACTTGGTGAGACCTTCTATCAAAAGAATAACAGAAACAAAAACATAACTGTGAGCTATCACTCCATACCCACTAGGGTGGCCATAGATACAACAAAACCAGGAAGACCTCGGGGTAAGAAGAGAACTGTTGGTGGGCTAATGGCAAGATGTCGAACCACACATTGCTAGTAATGACTGAAGCAGGACTGTGACTACAGAAAAGAGTTTGGTGGGCCTTAAGACTTCAATACAGAGCTGCTTACAATCCCTCAGCCTCACCCATAGGCACATGACCAAGAGAAAGTACACACAGCCGAATACGCGCTGTTGTAAACACACATCGGCACATGGACTTGTCCACAAAAGCTTTGGGCAGCACCGCTCATGGTGACCCGTGAGCTGAGTGTTTTCAGGGGGAGGAGCGGAGAAAATGCACGTGGAAACGTGGAGTCTTCCTTGGCAATTCGAAGGAACAAATTATAAGCATCTATTAATTCTTCCTCTTAGATAACCTTAAAAAAGGCCACGGGACACATTCGCACCTTTCTTGCAAATGCTCGGGATTGAAATGAAATCAGTCAAGGGGACCTGTGGCAGGGGTTAGGAGAGAGGTAGTCACCCTTAGGAAATGCTGGTGGTTTGGGGTTTTTAGTTATTCTAAAGGTTGACCCGATAGGTGAATGTACAGAAAAACAAAAACCATAAACCAAAAACCAAAAAACCACCAAAAAACAAAAACAAAAACAAACAAAAACAAACAAAAAACCTGAGTTCATGTTAATTCTGTCTTAATCAAAATGCTTTTTAAAGAATAAGTGTTTCCTTTAATGAAGAAAAACACCCAATTATTATTCTTTCAAGTAGTTTAAAAACCTTAATTCCCCTTCTTCAGAAACCGTTCATACTAACATAAAACGTCTCTACTTTTCCAGAACACTCTGTTTTTTTTGTTTTTTTTTTTTATTATTATTAACTTGAGTATTTCTTATATACATTTCGAGTGTTATTCCCTTTCCCGGTTTCCGGGCAAACATCCCCCTCCCCCCTCCCCTTCCTTATGGGTGTTCCCCTCCCAACCCTCCCCCCATTGCCGCCCTCCCCCCATAGACTAGTTCACTGGGGGTTCAGTCTTAGCAGGACCCAGGGCTTCCCCTTCCACTGGTGCTCTTACTAGGATATTCATTGCTACCTATGGGGTCAGAGTCCAGGGTCAGTCCATGTATAGTCTTTAGGTAGTGGCTTAGTCCCTGGAAGCTCTGGTTGCTTGGCATTGTTGTACTTTTGGGGTCTCGAGCCCCTTCAAGCTATTCCAGTTCTTTCTCTGATTCCTTCAATAGGGGACCTATTCTCAGTTCAGTGGTTTGCTGCTGGCATTCGCCTCTATATTTGCTGTATTCTGGCTGTGTCTCTCAGGAGCGATCTACATCCGGCTCCTGTCGGTCTGCACTTCTTTGCTTCATCCATCTTGTCTAATTGGGTGGCTGTATATGTATGGGCCACATGTGGGGCAGGCTCTGAATGGGTGTTCCTTCAGTCTCTGTTTTAATCTTTGCCTCTCCCTTCCCTGCCAAGGGTATTCTTTTTCCTCATTTAAAGAAGGAGTGAAGCATTCACATTTTGATCATCCGTCTTGAGTTTCGTTTGTTCTAGGGATCTAGGGTAATTCAAGCATTTGGGCTAATAGCCACTTATCAATGAGTGCATACCATGTATGTCTTTCTGTGATTGGGTTAGCTCACTCAGGATGATATTTTCCAGTTCCAACCATTTGCCTACGAATTTCATAAACTCGTTGTTTTTGATAGCTGAGTAATATTCCATTGTGTAGATGTACCACATTTTCTGTATCCATTCCTCTGTTGAAGGGCATCTGGGTTTTTTCCATTTTCTGGCTATTATAAATAAGGCTGCGATGAACATAGTGGAGCACGTGTCTCTTTTATATGTTGAGGCATCTTTTGGGTATATGCCCAAGAGAGGTATAGCTGGATCCTCAGGCAGTTCAATGTCCAATTTTCTGAGGAACCTCCAGACTGATTTCCAGAATGGTTTTACCAGTCTGCAATCCCACCAACAATGGAGGAGTGTTCCTCTTTCTCCACATCCTCGCCAGCATCTGCTGTCACCTGAGTTTTTGATCTTAGCCAATCGCACTGGTGTGAGGTGAAATCTCAGGGTTGTTTTGATTTGCATTTCCCTTATGACTAAAGATGTTGAACATTTCTTTAGGTGTTTCTCAGCCATTCGGGATTCCTCAGCTGTGAATTCTTTGTTTAGCTCTGAACCCCATTTTTTAATAGGGTTATTTGTTTCCCTGCGGTCTAACTTCTTGAGTTCTTTGTATATTTTGGATATAAGGCCTCTATCTGTTGTAGGATTGGTAAAGATCTTTTCCCAATCTGTTGGTTGCCGTTTTGTCCTAACCACAGTGTCCTTTGCCTTACAGAAGCTTTGCAGTTTTATGAGATCCCATTTGTCGATTCTTGATCTTAGAGCATAAGCCATTGGTGTTTTGTTCAGGAAATTTTTTCCAGTGCCCATGTGTTCCAGATGCTTCCCTAGTTTTTCTTCTATTAGTTTGAGTGTGTCTGGTTTGATGTGGAGGTCCTTGATCCACTTGGACTTAAGCTTTGTACAGGGTGATAAGCATGGATCGATCTGCATTCTTCTACATGTTGCCCTCCAGTTGAACCAGCACCATTTGCTGAAAATGCTATCTTTTTTCCATTGGATGGTTTTGGCTCCTTTGTCAAAAATCAAGTGACCATAGGTGTGTGGGTTCATTTCTGGGTCTTCAATTCTATTCAGAACACTCTGTTTTGAGGAAGAGATGGCGTGAGCCGTTTCCCAGCTCTGGAAGACTGAACAGCTGTGGGAACAGGGGCCTGAGTTCAGTCCCATCAACTGCTACCAGACGGACTGCAGAGAGGGTTTCTGGAAAACAATCCAAATTTAAAAAATACTGTATATGTTTACAAATAAGACAATTACCAGGAAGCTGGGGTTTATATCTGGAGAGATCATTTTACATTACTAGCTCTGGTTTGAAATGAAATCTCAGCTGAAACTTCTGGCAGATCCTCCCACCCC
Source organism: Rattus norvegicus (assembly GCF_021556685.1). Classification (NCBI taxonomy): domain Eukaryota; kingdom Metazoa; phylum Chordata; class Mammalia; order Rodentia; family Muridae; genus Rattus; species Rattus norvegicus. Next base: position 10,583,583 of record NC_141548.1, on the reverse strand, counting down.
TTGGGGACCTAACATTCTTATGCACATGCGTTTTAGAAAAGGAGAGAAGCATTGCTATGAACATGATCTGTCCCCCCCTCCCTTCCAGAGGCTGATTGCATCCACATTGTTAAGCAGATGGTGGCTGAGGATACTCACCAAAAGCAAACACATTTTAATTTCCTTTATTAAATCGAGGTAGGGAGATCATCTTGAGATGATTAAATTAGAGACCTTAAATAACTCATTCCGTAGGAAACTTACGGCCAAGCCACAGAGCTATTTCTTCAGTGACAATAGAAACCACAGAGTCACAGGAAATGGAAGAGTCTAATTTTCCTTAGTAACAAAGAGACAAGGATGGCCACAGACAGCTCCCAGTAAGCCGTACACTGCCAGGGGGCTTAAGGGTGTTCTCACAGGAGACAGATGTGCCTGAACTTGGTGATGCTAGCACCTTCTTTTTCAACCAAGGAGAGCATTACCTGTGCAGTCCACACACCTGGAGCACCTTCACAGCAAAGGGGTCACGGCCTCTTCTTTAAGAGGCATCTGTCCTTCATGACAGCTTCCCGCTTGCTTCTGGGAATAGATCTTTTCCCGTAAGGATAGGCTCTGACCGCTGAACTGTTGAATGCGATGTTGGCTCCTGTCTTCAAGACAGGAGTTACTGGTGCTTCATCCCAGGAATACGTACGAGGAGCCTAACTAGTTCTGCCTTCCCACGTACAGGAACGGTGCAGCACGGCCTCGCCACCCCTGACCTCAGTCAGACCCGTTCATGGTCACTGACTTTATTATTGATAAAACCGTGGATAAAGCTGGGGCAGGTAGATCTGTCTAGGCAGACTGAGCTGTAGGTAATGAGTGGGTCCACAAAGCTCTGATGCGGAAAACCTGGCCCCAGTCACCCAAGAGAATGTTCTCGAAGTTGGAGAAAGAAGACTTAGATGTCCGGAACTGCCTGTCTTCCGATGTTAAGGTAGGGATTCCGTGAGCACTGGCCAAGTAAGGGAAAATCGTGGTAATAGTCGTGCGGTTGTGGAAGCAGAGACTTAGTAGCAGCCTCGCAAACACTCAAGAGACCCAGTTAGCTTTTTACTGATCAGCACGGGAATTTTGACCTGCTCTGTTTCCGACTTGGGCCAGTTCACCCTCCTTAGGCAACCTGGTGGTCCCGTCTTTGAGGAGGTCACCACATTGATGCCGAACTTAGTGTGGACCCCAGATGGGCATAGCGCGCTTACAGCCCAGAACTGCTGGACTCGAGCGCCCCTCCCATCTCAGCCTCCGGGAGAGCCGGGACTATAGGCCTGCCGGCTTAGAGTCAATTAGTTTTTGTTTTTGTTTTTTGTTTTTTAAACCAACCTACCAAACAAACAAACACAAAATCCCAAACAACTCCGAAGCCAAGTGTAGGACAGAGTTGTAGGATAAGTGCTTTGAGGGGTGGAGGCAGGAGGATTGCAAACTCCAAGCCAGCCCGAGCTGCACAGAATTTGAAGCCAGTTTGAATGAAAGAGTTGAGAATCCGTCTCACTAACCAAAACATTATCACCCTTTCAGGTTGGTAAGAGAATTACATGGCTTCCTGTGCTCACCTCCAGCCGATGGTTTTCTGTGTAATAGGAACTGCGTGCCCCTGGTTGAGAAGCAGGGTCTGTGCCCTTGAACCCACACAGGCCTTCACAGCTGCTGTGACAGCAGCAGGAGGCAGGGGTGACGTGAAGTGTGTGGTTTTGGAGGTCATAAAGGCAAGATGGCTTTGATTTGATTTTGATTTGTGTGGCTCTGGCTTTGATTCTTTCTCTCCAGGTCACAGCTACCAACCTTGTGGTTCTAAGGAAGTCCACAAGGACAGTGGCTGGACCACTACAAGCATCGGCTGCCACTTATCGCACTGCTGCTGGTGAGGATGTGAACAGACCTCCTAGTAACTGTAGCGTGCAGAGAGCCAGAAATCCAGCGAGGCTGGAACCCCCACCTCTACAAGACTTCGTGTGTTGGAATCTGTTGCCTCGCAGGAGCTGATCACGAATTCAAGAGTGATCCATACCTCTTCCTGGCAGAAAGCCACAAAGCACAGGAGATTAAGAATTCACAGGACCCACAATAACAGCGGCTCAGTGGGAAATGTTTGATCTTTATGGCTTTGAGCATTTTACAACTCCCATGATGCAAGTCAGGAACGAATCTGGGAACACAGCAAACTAACGAGATGATTAGTCATCCTTCCAACCAACGTCTGCCATCATTCTGAACATCTTAATAAAGTACAATAGAAACCCGTATCTGGTCTAGTGTGTCTATGCTCAAATCCTGCCTCTAACACTTAGTAGCTGTGTGATTTAAGGCAAGTTACTTGATCTCTCTGTTCCAGATTCCTTTGTCTGTAAAGGAAGACAACATTAATTTCTGCTTTACAGATTTTGTGAAGTTGAAAGTGTTAATACACATGGATATTTAATGAAGGTCCAGCACACATGTACTAATCTATGTATATATGCATGCACATATGTATGCATGTATGTATCTATTAATCTATCTTTCATATACCTATCATCTATCACCTATCTATGTATCTATCATCTATCTATCTATCTATCTATCTATCTATCTATCTATCTATCTATCTATCTATCTATATATCTATCTATCTATCTTTCATATACCTATCATCTATCACCTATCTATGTATCTATCATCTATCTATCTATCTATCTATCTATCTATCTATCTATCTATCTATCTATCTTTCATATACCTATCATCTATCTATCACCTATTTATGTATCTATGTATCTATCTATGTATCTATGTATCTTTCATATACCTATCATCTATCTATCACCTATCTATGTATCTATCATCTATCTTTCATATACCTATCATCTATCTATCACCTCTATGTATCTATCATCTATCTATCTTTCATATACCTATCATCTATCACCTATCTATGTATCTATCATCTATCTATCTATCTATCTATCTATCTATCTATCTATCTATCTATCTATCTATCTATCTATCTTTCATATACCTATCATCTATCACCTATCTATGTATCTATCATCTATCTATCTATCCATCTATCATCTATCTATGTATCTATCATCCATCTATCATCTATCCATCATCTATCTAGTTTGTGTGCATGTGTGCACTCAAGTGTTAGTTTGTATAACGTGCACACGTGAATGTAGGCACACACATGCCATGGTGCACGTGTGGAGGTCAGAGGACAGTCCTTAGGAGTTGGTCCTCTCCTTTCCACCTTCACATAGGTTTGAGAACTGGACTCAGGTGTCTGGGTTTTCGCAGCCAGCACTGTAACTCGCTGGATCATCTCTGCAGCCCTTGTTCTAGCCTTTTCTATCTGTACTAATTACTATTAGTATTGTGCATGTTTCTGCGGACTAAACTCAGGACTCTGTGCATGTTAAGCAAATGTTCTACCACTGACCTAGGTCTCAAGCCTTAGGCTTCTTAGAATAAGACTCAAAGCAAGATGGAAAAGTGCTAACATCCGTTAAGTTCAGGAGACACGTATATCCCGTATCATTTGACACGTTGCTGTAATTTTAAAATGATGCTAAAATGAAATTGCACACAATGGTATCGGTCTATGGTAGTGCACCCATTAGGGAGGCAGAAGATTAACCTGTCCTGGGAAACAACCTCTGCGCACAATAAAATGTCTGCTCGCCTCCAGCACCTGCATTCCTCTCAGGGAGAGGCTGTTGTTGGCTTGAGAAATACAACTTCAACTTGAGGTGGAGTGTATGACCTTGAGGTTGGTGCTGGCAGAGTCCCAATCCTAAGAGGCAGCATGAGGCTGCTCCGAGTGGGAAGCAGGGGGAGGAGAAGTGAGGCCAGAGAAACACTGCAGGGAGGCTGGCTTCCATGCTGAAGGGTATGTGACTGAATGTGCAGGAACTAGTTCTTGAGACTGAGACGGGGTGGACCTGAAGAGCTTGTTTCTGTGAGGGCAAGCATTCCAGAAGTTCATCTTGACGTTGGCTCAGACATGGAGGTGGGGCCGTGAAGCATGCCTCAGGATATCCACCTCCATACAGCCTTCCAGGCTGGGGCCCCAAGTCTGCTCCTCCCAGTATCTGTGCCAAGGCCTTGCTTTTCACAGTGGCTTCCAGACATGTTCTGGGTACAGTTGCTATCATGGGGCCCATTCCCAGGAGACTCCTCTGACAGTGACAGTGCTTCAGACCCCACAGTGGCTTTGCTAGTTTGCCTTAGATGTCCAGAGTGGCCTGGGATCTTCCCCTTCCTCTGTACTTGGTTTCACACTAGAAGGGAGGAGGAGAAAAGGCTGGACCCGTGGCATCCAGCCCTTTTGTCAGGAAGGCAAAGGGCCCCCTTATGGTCTCCACAGACTCTATCCTATCAGCGAACCCCATCAACCTGAGTTGCCTTCCTGAATACCTTAGCTGTAACATGAGGCACTGAAGAAACAAGTCAGGCCTGATATGGCTGTGCAGATCGGAGATTCCAGCATTAGGGAAGCTGAGGCAGGAGAGTGATAGGTTCTGGGCCAGTCCGGGATATATATACATACACATATACATATGTGCATTTCACATATATGCATATATACACACATATATAATTATACACACATATACATATACAGTGAGATCTGTGTCACTAATATGAAATGTGCACACACACAGTAGAGAGAGACAGGCAGACAGAAAGAGAAACAGAGACAGGGCTCAAGCATATAAGTCATCTCTGAGTACTTTATGCACTGAAAGTTTCCAGGAGAGTGTTAGTTATGCTGGTACAGAGGAGACATCCCGTGATATCAGCACTTGGGAGGCTGAGGCAGAAGGATCAGGGATATGAGGTGAGTTGAAGGCTGGCCTGGTTAGCTTAGTAAGACCCTGTCTCAAAACGGAGTCATTTTTGAGAGGAGTGGAGATGAATGCAGCCCAGTGGTTCAAGCATGAACCTAGTGACACTGGGTTCAGCCCCGAGTGAGAGAGAGGGGGATGGGGCTCGAGTGAGGAAACTGCTGAGACTTCCTCAACCCTGCTAACACTGATCAGGTCTTAGCCACTTGGCTGCCAGCTCAGCAGCTCAGGAAGGGAGGAGGTACATGCGAATTTCATCAGCTCCTGTAAGAAATCCCCATGTTACACGTGTGACTTAGAAAGCCTCATTAGGGTTTTTACCATCTAGTAGGAACAGTCCAGGAAACCGTCAAAAGGCTAACTGACCTGAATCCAATCCTTCAGAAACAAGCCTTCCCAAACGCCAGCCTCCTAGGAGAGTCTAAAAGGTGTCTTTTCTAAGGAATTTGTAACTGGTGGACTTTTGAAACACAAACTGTTCTTTAGAAAAAACAATTCTGGATGCCACAAATATTTGCTGAGAAACTTCCACATGCCCCACACTGAGCTAAGATGTACATGAGTCACACAGACTAGGTCTCTGCCCCCAAGGGTGCTGCTTTTCAGAGGCCAGACAAGCCAATGAGTAGCTACAGCAGTTAGTCATGTGGAGGGCATTATGAAGCAGAGGGCTGGAGTTCTGGTGGATTGACATTACATGCTGTTATGGTGCCTCCGCCCCCTCGTCCCTGCAATGACAATCTGAAAGAGACAGGCAGACGCTCTTCAAGATCTGGTGACTATCCTGCTGCCATACATAGGAGGAGAGAAAAACCAGCGGTGACACCGTCTGTCTGTGCTGGACTGGCATAGACCAGGCAGAGGAAGAAAATCACTGGCAGGGGACAGCAGTGGGACTGGAGAGGTGTCCGTGTATTTTTATTGATTTTCTCCCCATTGTGTGCACCCAGCTACACACTCCCTTTCTGCTTTCAGGTCTCAACTGTCCAATTGCTACCCACCTTACCCAACATCTCTTTTCAGCCTTGTGTTCTCCTTTCTATCTCCCTAGCTTGGACCCACACTCCTTCCCACTTACATTTATATAGAAAACATGGTAGGCTACGATCTGCGTGAGAGAGAGAGAGAGAGAGAGAGAGAGAGAGAGAGAGAGAGAGAGAACGTGGCTTTCGTCTAAGCAAGCTTAATGTAGCACATTCTGTTCTGTCCATTTTCCTGTACATTTCACTTATGTTTCAGCTGAGTAAAATCCGGTTGTGTGTACACAGTTTCATTATCCGTCCCTCTGCTGACACACATCCATGCCGGTTCCGTCCTGTTGTTACTGGGACTGCAGCAGCAGTAACTATGGAAATACAAGCATTTCTATGGTAGGATATGGGCTCCTTTGGCGTTTTTTGGGTCGTGTGGCAGTTGTTTTTAACTTCCTGAGAAACTTCCAGACTGTAATAGCCTCACTAGGTTACACTCCCACCGGCAGTGAATGATGGCTCTTTTTTCCTCCAACCTCGCTGACGTCGATTGCTACCTATTTTCTCGATGATAGCCGTTCTGACTGGGGAGAGAGGGAGCTGCACAGTAGCTTAGCTTTGCAGCTAAGGATGAGGAAAATGTTTTTACAGTGCTCATATGTCATCCATGCTTCTCGTTTTAATAGCTGTCTACCTGTCTTATATACACCGATAATGAATTTGTCGAGAGGGGATCGGGTCGAAGCACACCCCACCCTCCGATAGCTCCAGAAACAAGTAGGTCAAGGCGACAGAACTGAACTCAACCCAGAAACGAAGTTTTCTACAATGAAGACGTTCGCACCGAGAGAGAAGTTAAAGATGAAGTCAGACCGTGAAAACACCCCAGTCTCCGAGATTGTTATTGGGAGAATAGCTCGGATCACGCCCAGACAGAGCGCACCAAGCCAACATGGTTCCATGTGGAGCGGTTTAATGGGAGAAGAGACGTGGAGGAGAGGAAAGGCCAGCCATGAGCACGTGGACAGAAGTGGGGTGGGGTGGGGAGAGAAGGGACAGGGATGGAGGGGAGCAGCCCCCTTCTAGTCAGGCACAGCTGGCTGTTCCCAGGTAGCTGTGGAGGTGGGTCTTAGACAGAAAACCAACACTGCCGAGTGCAGTCCACAGATTCAGTGCAATCCCCACCAAAATACCAATGAGCTTCTATACAGAACTAGAAAAAAAATCAATCTAAAATTCATATGGCAACACAAAAAGACCCCAAATAGCTCATTTGATCCTTAGACAAAAGGTCACTAGAACTGCCATAATATCTGGGCTCGAATTACCCTACAGCGCTGTAGTTACAGACGGTGCAGTGCCGGCCTGAAAACAGACATGTGAATAGAACAGAACAGAGAGCCTAGAGTGAACCTGCACAAGCTATGGGCAAGACGTCAACAGTGCACTGGAAGATATTCAGTTAGCAGCACTGGCAAAACCTGCGAAGAATGACGTTAGATTCTTATTGTTCCCTTCGCTTAGAAGATTCATTTACACGGCTGCATACATCGATAGCTTGCTCCTTTGTACTGGCAACAGCCATCTGCCATATGTAGCAAGTATGTTTTTAACACATCCTAACCATTGTTATGAAGAGAAGCTGGCTCAGGTCCAGAACCTTGGTAGTTGAGTTTCTAACTCAGTGGCTTATGCCTCTATTTCGGCTCTGCGGGGGCTGAGAGACGGAGGCCATCTTCAGCTATGTAACCGGATATGCTTGGCCTTCAGATTGAGACCCTGCTTCAAAACAATACACAAAATGAATAGTACACAAGTAAACATATAGATAAGATAAACAGATTGGAGTTCTGAAGAGGTGACTCTAAGTCAGGTTGTCAAAACCCATGTACAGACCTGGGCACGGTAGCATATCTATAGATGTCTGCGCAACTCTATCCTGGGGCTGGGGAGGCAGAGACAGGAGCATCTCTGGCTTGCTGGGGAATCCAGCTAAGCCAGGGAGTTCCAGGTCCAGTGAAGGAGTGTGTTTAAAAGATAAGGGAGAGAGTGATTGAGAGACAGACCTGATGATAGTCTCTGACTTTCAGAAGCATGTATTCACACACACACACACACACACACACACACACACACACACACACACCCCACATACACTCACATACACATAAATGTTCACACACATGTGCACACACACATGCTCACACACACACATCTCTCTCATTGCGCATACATCACACATGGGTACACAGACGTGTTCACACACATACATGCACACATGCATACATGCACACACATATACATGCTCTCACATACACCACAGTACATACACACTGTAATAAACCAGTGACTGGAGCTTGGAGCCATGGTTATGCAGGGAAGACTTATGACGAGTCTTACTTCTCAGGAAACTCAGTCAGGACTTTGCCAACGTCATACTCGTGAGTCACAGGGTTGAGTGTTGAGAAGTGCTTCAGTCGGGCTGCTTTTCCCACTTTGAAGGGTTCACATATGGCCCAACTGCTTTTCTCATGGCACCTTCTGTCCAGTCTCTCATGTGGAATTTTGTCCGATTTCAGTGAGTGTGACTTGAGAGAGCAGGGCCTGAGCCAGGACAGGGTCAGGAAGTGTGGAGTTCATTGCAATGAGACCTTATGTTTTCAGGGACTTTCCAGGGTCCTTAACTCAAGCACGGGACATCGTCCTGTGTCTCAGATCCTGTGCATTCTGCTATCCTATGTGGCAAGCAGCTCCGTGGA